>NW_009715400.1:70581-162851 GCF_000703405.1 Apaloderma vittatum | reverse complement strand
CATTCTGTGATTCTGTGATTCTGTGATATATTGGGCCAACAGACTATTACAACCATTTGTGCCCATTTGTTCAAAATTGCTCTCCCAACAACAATGCAAAGTAACTGCTTGTAAGAAGAGAAGAAACTGTTAGATTTTGATTCCCAATTTATTCTGTCTGCATGAGAGGAGACTATGTGTACATGACTCTTTGGTATGGGCACAGCTTTTCGTTTATATACTTGTGCATTCTGGTCCCAACAGGACTATAACCCTGTCTGTCAGGACATGTCCTGGGCTTTTCTTTTTTTCAGTGCAGTGTGGATAGTCCTGGTGAATCACAAACATAATGATCTCAGCATGCAGAAGCCACCTCTTCTTGCTATCAGTGATACACTTTTCAATTGGAAAAATCTCCTTTCACTGATAAGCACTCATCCTCCTTCCCACTGGCCTCATCAATAATCTGGCACTTCCTACAGTCCAGGCTAGTCCAGACAGAGTATATCCCAATGCTTTAAATAAATTCACCCAGTAAGGCTTACAATAAGGAAGAATACAGAGTTGCATTCGCTCAGAGCCTTCAGTTGCTATTTCTTCAAATTACATCACTAAAACTAATGAAGAGTTGGTCTGTTTCCCCTAGCTTCAGCTGACTTCATCCTTGAATGATGCTAAATCATTGGCAGAAATTGGTTTAAGTATTAGTATCTCTGGAGGGAAAAAACCACTTTGCAGTGTTGTCACACTGTATTTGTGGGGAAGAATACGTCTATCACAGGAGAGCACTCACAGCTCCTCCTCTAGGTCTACAAGAACCTGTCCCCTCATCCTCTTTCATGTGGCACAGGGCTTTAGAGACACCATGTACTCCAGCGTGTTGATCCAGGGAAAAAGCTTCAGATATCTTTCTCTCCAGAATCTGATACTCTGGCGTGTTAATCCAGGAAGAAATAAACAAACTTCTGAGTTCTTTCTTTCCAGAATCTGGTCTTGTTACACAATCAGTGAGAGATGGTTGTTGGGGCACCAAAGCGAGGCACAGAAAACAGAAATCTGAACATAACAACATACCACTGACCTCTCTCCAGTCCTGTGCTGTCAGAGGCTGCAGCTCTGCAGCCCTGGGAAAAAATATCTTAATGGGTCTCTCGGGCTTAGATTTGAGAGTAGACAGCTATGTCTGGTATTGCCACTGCAGCCATGCTTCTCAATGCAGTCACAAAATGGTTATCTCTATAAAGCAAGCACAAACGTTCTTAAGTGAACCTTTTAATATAAAATTGTCTGGTCAAGTTTTTCTCTACGCATGGGAGAAGCTGATGGGAGAGACTATCAGAAAATATTGAAATACTAGCAGCACATATATTTGCGAAAACCTCTGGTGCATAACTTGACTTTGTGAACAAATTATGTAACTCTGCATTCTTGCTCAGAGATTTCAGTCATATACCTAAGCCCTGCTTGAAAGTATTTGCATATGTATTTGCATTTAGACATAGCCATACCACTGTGTTAGGGAATATAAATGATATTTTCAATTCTTATGGAGTCCAGTTTCATTCAAATTGGACTTAGCTGCCTGCTCACATCCCAACAAATATGAATTTTGCTTGCAGGAATACACACACAGCTTAAAACTGTGTGATCTGAATTTCTCTTCTGCTTCTTTTTACTCCTTGATTTAAAAAAACACCACAGCAACTCACAGAATGATCATTAGAAATATATCTACGCTGATTATTGCAGTCAGCCTTGAAGTTACCTGCAAGTACTCTCAGGTACATCAAACCTGCTACCCACATTACAGCTATCTACACAATACTGCTTATCACGGTGGAGCTGTAGTATGGCTTTATCACAGATGCCGTTCCACTCCTTCTGAACAGGAGAGGAACCAAGAAGAGGTTAAAAAGGTGATGCTGGAAGTCTCCTTGTGATAAATCCTACCGCATATAGCTATGTTCAACATACCTGTCAGAGGATGGCATGGGAGTCAAAGATGGCCTACAGTCCGGTCCTCAGCAAATTGACTATCTGAGAGCAGCCGGGATAGTTGATGACTACTATGAGCCTATCTATGAGTCTCTGATCTCTCCTTCCCCAGTCAGAATAGGATTGCTGGTCAGAGAAGGACATCTAAACTAACTTTTTGGGCACACAAGAGACAGTAGCTTCTGTCCAAGCAAGTAGTTCCCCTTTCAGCCCTTGTGAAGGCTGAATGCCCAATAATAAAGGAAAATAAATGATGGGATGAGAGTAGACGGAAGGTCTGGTCTTTAATGTGACTCTTGTTCTTCCCTCCCTGGATAGCTGAAACAGCTCCTACAGCTGGGTTATTAGGCATATACTGCACTACCTCTAACACTAGAGTGACTTTTCTAAGAATTTGCATCACTGCTGTCCAGCAGTGGAACCTTGATCTCTGTGTTAAATGCAAGACCATAGGTTTTTTGTCCTATAAGCAAGATTTCTACAAGTTGAAGAATTGATACTCATTAAGATGACCATCCCTTAAAGAGGGATGTGAAAACAGGTTTACCTCTCAGCTCAGGCTATATTAGCTTAAGGAACTATTAAGATTTATTTACTAATGCTGAATCTTTCTGAGAAAATTAGGTTATCCCTTCATACAGATTAATTGATTACTTCAACCTACACATGTCACATTGTATTACATTCTCATATATTTCACATCAGTGTATATTTGAAGGAGGAAATTACCAAAGATAACACAGAAAGAATTATATGTTCAACTCAATGTACATTATTATTGCTGTGCCCCATAAATAAGAACACAGCCAAGTTGAGCAAAACTTGGGCTGCCGTCTAGCGAACAAACACAAAACCAAATAGGAAACCTGTTCACTACTGATGTGATAATTACTTTAATATTACACCCAAATTCCTTGTCTTGTTAGCTAAAATAAACTTAAAACCATTTGTAATATGACAGCAAGAATAAAGAATCAAATTATATATACATATTTTTTTTAAATTCAAACAACTGTTATCTTTTGAAAAAATAGAAAGTAGGTATTTAAAGAAAGTACCACAATGCTGAATTACACCAGTTTGGGACATGATCACAGAAATTAAACTGAAATTTATTAAAAGATCTTCCCATATTTGTCTTTGTAACACTTTCGTGACAAACATTTTAATTTCATGGCCAGTAGTGTCGCTCTCAAGGTGGAGAAGACCAGTCACAGACAAGTGAGATTTAGGGTTTCAATGAGTAATTATTAGAAATGCCAGTGGAAGCAGTGCCTACATTTCTAGAGGTGCAGAGAGGACACCAGGGCTGGACCAGTGGTACTTTTTGGAGCTGACCCACTTGCTGTCTTTGGGACACCTAGCAAATGAGTCTGGCCCTTGATCAGGATGTGCAAGTTTGTATATGGGAAATCCTCTGAGATTTCCTAGAGCCTCCTAGAAATTTTGCACAGATATCACACAGGATCAGTAGAAAATCTTTAGTTACCACATTGTGTGTGCCTTTTCGGTATTTCTGCAACTACACATCAATATATGGAGTGGAAAGCCTCAACCACGCACACGGACTGCAGCGTGTGGCCAAGTTTACAAAAGATTATTACAGCTCCCAAAAGGAGATTACTTGGAAAATGGACTCCTAGATTCTCTCCAAATAATTAGACTGAAGGATTGACATTTTTCTGAGAGCTTGTTCTGTGATAAACAATATTAGCATGATTGAATAAAATAGAGAACTTTAAGTATTGCAGAATCAAAGACCAGATGAGGTTGGAAGATGCCTCTGGAGATCGTTGCCTGCAACCTTCTGGTCAAAGCACGAGGAGCTAGAACAGGTTGTTCATGACCACATGCAGTTGCATTTTGAGTATCTCCAAGGATGGAGACTTTGTAGCCTCTCTGGCCAGCCTGTGCCAATGTTCAACCACTGTCACAACTGTCTCACTAGTACCAAGTAGAGGTGATGACATATGTAGTAAGCAGCAGAACCATCTCAAAAAACAGGTTCATCAAAACATCTCGGCAGTTCACAAAAACAGGAGACATTTTAATAAACATCTAAACCCTCTATTTATAATTATACATGATTAAATTCATTTTGCAACACTATATGTCTGAAATAAATACTTTGAGGTTGTTTATGTCAGAAGGAAATTTTATGCTGAATACCATGATACTATCATGAAACTGAAAGGTCAATATTGAATTGCCTTCCTTTTTTACATAAACAGAAATTTAAATATAAATCCACTTAAAATTTAGTCTAAAAGTCACCACTATGAAAGGAAAGCAGAGAAAAAAAGAAAGCAAAACTTCTACATACTGCTAAATCTCTAAATTATATTTGTCTGAATCATGGTCAATCAATTTCACAGCAGATGGTCCCTGACAATTTACATCCTGTTATCAACATTCAATCTTCTGTATTCTACAAAATCTAGTACACAGAGATAGTTGCTCCTAAACCCTTAGGTATAATCTCTCTTTTGGCATGTGTAATATTTTTGAGACTACAGGGCAAGAATTCACAATGGAAGTTCATGATCTTTCTGTACTATGCCACAAACTAATTCCAGTACGTGTTTGTCTACAGTAAAGGACCGTGATGTACTGAAAACAACACCATAAATAACAGAAAACTGGGAAACTAGAGTCAAGAGGGTTTCATTTAAGCCGGGAGCAAATGAATGTGCTTAGCACTTTTACCTTCATCAAAAGACAAGAAGAGACATTGGATTTCACTGGTTGTCACCAGGTCAGAAAAGCCAAAGGTTGAGATTATTGGCTGGATAAAGGAGATACACTTTGTAGCACTGTAAACCACAGGAGGATAGATACTAATCTCCATGTTAGCACGCAACACAGTTTTCCCCAGCCACTACATAGCAGCATGCAGCTCACATCTTCAAGCAGAGCAGTCGACTGATAAGGCTGAGGAAGACTCAGGGATATTCCCAGTTACCTTCTTGCTAATGAGAGGTTAAAGATATCTCTCCAACATTAAATGTCATTGTGGAGCTTGAAAGAGAATGTAGATAGGTAGGGACTAATAACTTAATTGGGACATTCCTGAGCAGCACCTTGAATTTCTCTAGGAGGGACCCTCGGCTTAGACGTGTAAAATCTCGTTCATTTTTATCTGAAGATAAAAAAAGCAATGAGATTAAATCATCATGTTGAATGGGCATAATGGTGCTGATTTAAGTAACTGCAATGTCCCAGAAAGAAGCTACTAAGCATATCTTTGAAATATTATGAGATGTGAAACATTTGGGGGGATCTCATCATGCTCTACAATTACTTGAAAGGACATTGTAGAGAGGTTGGTGCTGGTCTCTTCTCACGGGTAATTAGGGATAGAACCAGGGGGAATGGTTTCAAGTTGCAACAGGGCAAGTTTAGGCTGGACATTAGGAAGAAATTCTTCACAGGAAGAGTGGTCAGACACTGGAATAGACTGCCTAGGGAGGTGGTTGAGTCGCCATCCCTTGATGTGTTCAAGTGTCATTTAGATGTGGTGTTGGGTGATATGGTTTAGGGATGAATTTGTAGTGTAGAGTTAATGGTTGGACTCGATGATCCCAAGGGTCTTTTCCAACCTGAATTGTTCTATGATTCTATGATTATAGCACACTGTAAATCCTGAAAATCCTTTCATACACAATTGTTCAGAAAAGGGCACTCAAAGGTAAATGAAGGCTAGTCATTGTTGGAGGTCTAATGTCATTAATATCCTCTAAGTAAACAAAATGAGAAATTATTAAACTGTCAATTAAGCACTGTCAGATATATTATAATTATGTGGAAAAAATACTATGCAAGATGAATTGTTAAACTGCTAATAGAAACCATGGAAAAAGATAAATTATCTAATAGAGAGTATTATGAAATTACAGATGGTTCAGTCAATAATGATCTGTAATGTATGAGAAAGCAGAGATGGTCAGATGCTTCCTAAAAGAATAAGCTGCTCTTGCCTTCTCCAATAAAGGAAAGAGACTGGGCAGAGGGCACAAATGTCTTCATGCATTTTGAATTGTTATTTTCTAACACTTGTGTATATGTGTCATGTTTAATTCATTGTTCAAGAATTTTATAAATCCTATAAAAAAAAGACATTGATATAAATCTCCAACTGTGCCCTCTGAAATCAAACTGCTCTGACTTGGGGCAATAGCGGTATGATTTTGCCAAGTTTTCTTTGTCAGTGAGACATAGACAGATGTGCATTCAGCGCGCAGGTGTGTCAGTGGCATGTGAGGCTGCTCAGGATCTTTCCTCCAGCTGTTCACAATCCTCCTCCTGCTGCATCACATCTGCCAGCAGAGCTGCTCCCAGCAAATTTCACCGGGTTTAACAAAGGTTTACTGGTTTGTTATTTATGCATCAAACTCCCTTGGCATATCCACGCCAGGAATTCTGCTACCATATACAAGGTACAATGGGACAGAGGTGAGAGGCAGATGAGGCAGGCACTTCAGTCTTCAGTAGACACAACACCAGCATGAGGAGGCACATGTTCAGTATGCTTTATCTGTTCTTTGTTGACAAGCCCTGAGCTTCATTCTTGTACGAGTGTGTGACAGCCCTTTGCCTTAGAGAAAGGAAAGACAAGGAAATAAGTCACTTTGCAGAGAATGAGCCAAAGCAGAGTGGTTATTGAGCCTTCTCTTCTCCATGAATATCATACACTTAACAGAGATGGCCAACAGCTAGGATTTCTGTTCTGCAGAATACCCTGGGAACTAGTGTCCTTAACAAAAAGTCACGTAATTTTCAAGTCACATGAAATTTTTAAATATCCCCCAAAACACACACAAGCCAAAATGTTTAAGCTTTTTCATAGCTTCTGTTGTTTCAAAATATTTCCTAGGCCCCCAGTCAGCCTTGCAAGCACCAGATGGACAGTGTAAAGGAACCCTGAAGCATTTTCAACAGGGAGGGGGAACGATGGGTCCCAGGCCTTCATGTTGAAAAGGACTTGGGGCAGCTAGAAGCCCTCATGTTCCCCAACTCCATGGGTGTCCTACCAATTTGCTGCCTCCAGGCCCTGAGCATCATAAGCCATCTTCACCAAAGTGAATGGACATCCCCAGCAACCTCCTCATCTTAATTCACAGAGGTTCACAATCTTGGGGAAGTTCTATGAACTAGCGTTGATGCTTCATTTGCATATGAACACCTCAAAACATCTTCCTTCTTCATATTTAAAGAGAGAAAGAGTATTCTTTTTCTGTGACTCATCTCACTGTCATGTATGCAGATGCATTGTAAGACATGTTGTGCCCTAAAAGTGCCTATTTCTCTCCATTGACTGGAAGGAGAACTTGGAGTGTTCAGACATACTAATCATGTGAAATGACTCACTCTACACATCTAGCAGAAGCTAAAATGTATACAAATCTATTATGGTATTAACACTTGAGAAAGTAAAGAGTATTTTTTTTCTAAAACAAGACAAAAGACCACTTCATCTTCCTCCCCAGTCAACAGGCTCCAAAACAACATCTCCTTGCTTCCTGTGTGGCCCACACAGTTGATATCCTTTTCTGATGTGTGACACAACTTTTGGGAGGTGAATACAGAAGCTGAGAACACAGGTTTTCCTGTCACTGCAAAGTGATCTTTTCACTTTGGTATTCCACATATGAGCTTGCATAGCAACGCCCATAGACCACAGTAGGCCTTTAAAATGACCGCAGGTCTGTTTGCAAGGGATCTGGTAATGACCCCTATAAGAGATGCTAGCACATCCCATTCTAGCTAGACTCCTGTTGCTTTTTAAAGCTGCTCTAATTCATCCCTGCAGTTTGCAGAAAAACCTTCAAAACTCAGCAGGGAGAAAGCCCTCGGGCAAAAGAAATACTTTGTCCCATCAAGTTCCATTTAACTTTGGCTGAGTTATAAACTGTTAAAAAACACAAGTTCCCCACTAAAGCTTGAAATCCTCAAGAAAAAAAAAATCACTAGTAAAGCGCCAAAACAAGTCAAAAAAGAGGGAAGAGGGTTTATGCATTGGTTTATTGCACTACCAAGCTGTACCAGCGAGCTCTGGAAGCTCCTAGAGAATGGGAGACTGAGACAGGTCTGGCTGATCTGTCCATATTTCCTCTTAAGCCTTAGTCCATCAGATCCTGGCAAAAATACCCCAAAATCTGCTCAGCACCTTCAACCAGCCTCTAAAGACGTGGCACTGGGCATCGGCTGTCCAACTCCTGTCTGGGCTGACCGTCTTCTCTGGCCAACACAGCAACTGGAGTGCTGCACCATTGCGACAGCAAGGCTATAAGTCCCAGATGATAACCTACTCCTGAGGAGGAGATTATTAAGGTTATAGAGACAAAGACTTCTTTGAAGCTTTTTCTTTAGAAGAAAAAAGATAAATTTATAACTGCCTGAATAAATCTTCGTTCTCTAATTCTCCATATCCATCATGATAGAGTTTTCTATTCCTCGGTGCTATTTTTCACCCGTTGTGATCCAATTCATCCCACACAGTGTAATGATATTCCTTGCAGCAGGGAGAGAACAGTGATTGCATGATATGATTTTTCCTTCACTTTTTTGGCCTTGTATTGCTGATCAGGTTTTTTTTTTGCCCCACACGATGTACACAAAATATTGGTATACTGATGTGGCTTTGATAAACATTCTTTTTTTACTTTCTGACCTTTTTTTCTAACGTCCTGTTTGCGATGGTGCCACAGAGTTATTTGTTTAATATAATTTTGTCTACAAATTTCAATACAACCAGAAAAACCTATGGTGCCATTTTATCAATGCCCCTGTCACCATAAAAATATTGTTATTACTACATTTTCCTCTCTACTAGTAAATGAGGAATTGTTGCAGCTATCTTAAATGATGGGTTAACAGAATTTATACCTTGAAATTACTCCCCTCTCTCAGATTTTACTGATGGAAATTTTTGCCTGACAAAAATGGTTTCTTTTTTAAAAAAATAGAATTCACCCATCACATTTATTGCTTATAATTCCATGTCTATATTACTACGTATGTCTTTCTTAAACACTTTCACCAGCTTCACTACTTCTAATATTCAAATATTTTCAGGAAGTAAAGTTTTCAGTTAGCATACACAAATTAAAAGCATTTGCCTTCCCTAATATTTGCCCCCAAATATCAGGCATTCTGACAGTGATGTTGTAGAGTCCAAGACCCTGCTAAGTTCTTCTGAACAATTAATCTGAGCCGTACAATTTAGCTTCAGAGCATACAAAAATCTGAATCATCTACAGCTGAGTACCACTGCAACCTGCTACAGCTGTTACAAGCAATTGTAAGATGGATAGTGAGCCCTTGTTTTAAGGGATTTTTTTGCCTTTCCTTTCTTGTATGAGTGAAAGAGAGGTGTGGACAGGATCTCAGGCATCAGTTTACATCTACAGAGCACACTTAAAACCAATGGATGTAAATTTTCCTTATAAATTGTTTAGAAAAATCATTCCACTTGCCATAGCAATGCAAAAAGCAAAGAACTACAGCTGGAATTATGCTAGACATGGAATATTTTCATATCTGAAGAGGACATCATCCAAAATGTTTGTCAAAAGCAGAGCTAACTACTGGCTGCATCACAAAAAGCATTTATTAGCTGAACACTTTGTGGGCTGGAGTGACTGATTATATCCAAGCGGGAATCTATGCATTATTGATTTAGAAGTAGTTGATGACAATGCTTCTTCATGGGGCTGAAGATATATTAGAGATCGTGGTAATAGCATTTTATCAACAAATCAAGACACAGTCCTTAAGATTAAACTGAGGAAAGAGCATTCCTGTAATGAGTACAGAAATGACTTTTCATGGTTCAGTAGAGAAAGCAATAGTTCCCATAAGATTTATTGTACTTTACAGAGAGAAAGATTTTCTCAATTGCTTGTAAACATGTAAATGATCATAATAATTCCTAATATGAGACAAAATAAAACTTTTGAAACATTTCTTCTTAAGGAAAGAAAATGGCCACTACAGCACTCTACCATCTATTACACAAAAGTGTTATTCCAAGATTTCCAAGAGCTAAAATGCTTTATCGTCTTAAGACAACAGCTTCAGGCATCATTCACACAGTATTAACTTGCCTTTCAATTCAGGCAATGTAGAAAACAACAAAGTTTTTTTTTTTGGCCAATGATGATGCAAACTGTGGAGATATAAAAATGTTTTTGATAAACTGTTACTGCCTGGTCAAAAGGGGAATAAACTATTGTTTTCAAGATAACAATAAAAATGTAAGGAATGCTTGCAAATGTAAAGTGTGCATGGCAGTCAAGTAGCTTGAATTTGGCAATGCATTGTTTGTGACAACATATCACTGCTAATGATGACTTTGGGGTACATCTTTCTGCCCATAGGAAAATGGAGAAGGATAATGAATAGCTGCTTCTTGCTAATTGTCTTTGTCTACACAATACAGCAAAGCATTCAAAAGATAATTCAACAGATAAATCTGGGGGAGCTGTATAGCAAATAATTTTGACAGTTTTTCTGTATCTTCCAGGTTTCAAAACTACTGAAAATGCTAAACTCTGTTAATCTGAAACAGTGGGGTAGTGTAGCCTGCACCATGGTTCCTTCCATATTTTGTAATTGAAAGAATCTTAAAATGATTTTCTGTTATGAGAAGTTCCTACAGAAATGTTGAGAATTCCCCACTGAAACCTTAAAGTTCTTTAAAAGCGGGAATAGGGAGACATACTTTTGGTTACTTTTACTTCTCTCAAAAGCTGAAGACTTTTTTACAACCTTCTCAAAATTAGAATACTCAGCATGTACTGAAGTTTATGACCTCACAGAAAAGTAAAATACAAAGAAACTACAACAGGTTTGTTGGTCAAAAATGTAATTCTTATTTAAAAGCATGACACGATAAAGTAGGAAAAAGTGAAAATGGAACATTGTTAAGAGACATAAAGTTCATATGAATTTCTGTTTGAATTGAGGAACAACTTCATCTAGTTCCCTTTAAAAAATGCATCGACTTTTTTAGGAAATCATAAGCATTTCTGAAAGGTTGAAACCTGACAAAGGGATACATCATAAAAATATATATGTATAAAATTTTTGTGTACTGAGCTTTTGAATAAGGTATTTATACATGTTTCAGAAGTTTTATATTAGGAAATAGGTAATATTCTGCATTAAAATCTTGGTTATTTCAGTTTACTAAACCATATGGACTTAGATCCACTTTACTACATCCAGTCTTTACTCAAATGCAACCCTGGAAAAAGTGCAGAATCCTGCTAAATATTGGAAATCTTCCAACAGAGCTTCAAATTAAAGTTAATGTCTGTTGTTCATATGAATACATTAATAAGATTATCTCAGAAAGCAGAGAAATATTCAAACACATTAAACCTGTTAATAAGCTCCATTTTAATAATAAATTAAGACTTTAACAATTTATTTGGATATATAAAAATTATAGAAAGGTGCACCTGAATGAAAAATACATGACTTGCTGAAGGAAAATCTGTTGTATTGCTTTGGCAGTGGGGTTGGACTAGATGATATTTCAAGGTCCCTTCCAACCCTTAACATTCTGCGATTCTGTAAAATTTCCTTATATAATAAATTATCCTTGGTTTTCATGCCATTTCTCCTTAATTCTCTCAAAGACGGTCGTTAACATATACTGGTGCCCTGCATAGCCGTTACTGAAAAGACAGGAAGCAGAGAAAGGGTGTTTGTCTACCACATCTGCCCTCAAAACCCCAGACCTAGGTGCGTAATACTCAAGAGCAGTCTGGCTGAGTTGAAGCTTTCTCCAAGAGTAACGAGGCCAAAGATGGTGACCAGATAAAAGTGCTCGACTTCATGCCCATCTGTGCCGTACTGTGTAATTCCCTAACCTCCAAAACCCATTACTCTGGTTTGTTTGCACCCGGACTTGTTTACTGAGACCCTCAAATTTTATTTCATTTGTTTAGCCTTTTGATAACATTTTTGCTTTAGTATCACCAAATAGAACTTGACACTAATGCTTTTTTTTTTTTTCCCCTTAAAGTTTCAAGAACTGGCAACTCTCTTATCATTGAGGTTTCTCTGTACCCCTGACAATTCTACTTTTTTTTTTTCTCTCTCCTTTCCAAAGCTGAAGAGCCATTTCCTTGCTTGATTTAAGGATTGAAGTGTACGCAGCCATAGAACTGTAGAATCTTTTAGGTTGGAATAGACCTTAAAAGTAGAGGTACAAAGATACATTCCTGGTAAGTACAAGAGATAGTGAGTGACATGTGTGCAGGGTCCTAAATATGTATAATTTAAGTAGACAGGGACTGTGTATATGATATGGAGGGTGAAGATGAAGGAGCAGAATTGTCAAGATCATCAAGTAGTGGAGATGCTGGCTTTTTGGAACAGATCACTGTTGTGAAACATCTTAGCCACTGCCTCTGTAAGACCAAACACCCAACGTGAACCTCCCAATGTGCCTCTTCCTGTGTGGTTTTCACAGTCCTGATCACATGAATCAGATTCAAACAAATGAATCAGGGAAGAAAGACGGAAAAATAGAGCAAAGACAATGGTTAGTAGAGCAGCGCAACAAACTAGTGACAGGACTCCAAACTTATGGACAGGAGTGTGATGGATCTGTCTTCCTGTATATACAATCAGCTTTACTTGCTATAGAGAGAATATTTTTGTTGTACGAGAATGCTTATGCATTTAACATTCCCTTTCTCTCCAGGACGTTCTGAAGGAATCTTTGTTTCCAGATAATTACTGCTGCTTTTTTATTAGGTCTACTAAAGAGGAGTTAAGTCAAGCTGAGGGTGTTGTGGTAGTAGTAGTGTCTGCTGTTTAATATTACTTAGTACCATAATCCCTCGATAAATATGCAGTAGAGGACCTGCCACCCTTATTCTGTTCCTGAGGCAGAAATTAAGGAACTGTTGGGGTATCCATCCCTGTATGAGTTGCACAACTTCACTGCCTAGCGCAGTGCCTTGCACTCATTTACAGGTCTGATGATTCACTACCACTTCCAGAGCCAATCTAAAAGAAGAGTAGGTTTCTCTGCCATCCTTGTGGAAACATCCAGTAGGTGAGACAGAATTAGAAAGTGATGTAGTCCTTAAATCTGAATCTAATGGCACAGACCTATCAAAGTCTTTAGCACTGGCCGTAAGTGTCTCTCATCTGCTAGAGTGCTCTGACCACTAAGTATGTGCATCTATTCTCTTCTAGAAAGAATGCCAGTATGTGGGCGTGTGTCCAGAGAAACACCTGCTGGGCTGAGCACTTTCCGAATCTGGCAGGGTTGGAAGGAATCTAAAGCTTAAGCATAACTATCTTTTTGGTGATGTTTGCTGTTTCCTTGCTCTCGTTCCCCACTTCCTGACCCAACTGAAAGGAACAGGTTGAAGGATCTAGATGCAGTTCAGCTAGGTGAGTGTCATCACATAGTGTCAGTATGTTCCAACAGGGTAGTTCTAGATGCAGTTTCCACATCTCAAAAGCTGTTAAACTGAGCAGAGGAGACTTTCCCTGCTTCAAAAGGATCTGAAAATATTTATGTTCGAGTTCATGAGGCACTAAAAAAACCTGAGGATAACATGGAAGTCTTATATGGGCAGAAGTAAATGACACAGAACTGCTGCTGTTGTCACTAAAACTTCAATTAATTGCCTCAAAGCAACCATTTATTGTCACTTAAAATAATCTGGTATATCCAAGGTATCCACATAGGACTGGCAGATATGATACCAGAGCTGCAGCTGGACATAAGCCAAGATATCCTAAGGTATCCTTACCAGCAGCTGACCTATATGTGGGCTATTTTTTGAGTCTCTGGTCACTATAGTCACTATAGTCAATGGAGTCTACAGGGAAAATCAGCCAACCAAACATAGGTGCCTATCAAGAAGAGATGAGTAGCTTTTCAGATCCTATCAACTACAAGGATGAAACACAAAGGTAGTTTAGGATTGGGCTCATATTAGACACCCAAATGTAGGTACCTATATTCTTTAGCTGCGTGCCACACCAGGAGGTCCAACCAAGCATCTAATCACTAGCACAGCAACTATCATGTTTGTTGTCCTCTGACAGATCCTGTTCTTGAGAAACCGTAAGTTTTGCACCTCCTGACCTCCTGTCACTCACCCATGATCACACAGAGCTGTCACGTCCCACCCAGGACAGGGGGGACAAGTAACTTAGATTTGTAATACCCCAACAGAGTGGACAAGTCTCAAGGCCCATACATAAACATTTATTAATTTATCACAACATATAAATTGGACTCACAGCAATCGGTTATAGTTACAAGACACATTAGGGCAGACAATAAACTATGACTTGATAACCAGGAAAAGACTAGGTATGTAATAAACTACAGAAAGCTGCGTGTTACTTCATGATAACAAGGAAAAAGCACATAACAACTTCTAATAGGCAGCATTATACTTCCGATTACAAGACAGAAACTGAGTATAAATTAAGCAAGCAGTATGATAGGCCTTGTATCAGTGAGAAAGGTGAAAGGGAAAGAAAGAGGGAGGAGGGGAAGAGAGGGGGGAGAGGGCTGGGAGAAAGGGAGACAGAGATCACCGGTCTGGGTTCCTGCATTGGTCCGGCCAACAAGAGTTCAAGGATGCTATCATCTTTTCTTCTTCTCCTGCACTTCTCTTCTTGGTGTCTTTGTCTCAGTCTACATGCCGCTTCTAGTCTGCTTTCTTCTGTCTCTTGCTTCCAATTCTTGCTTCAGCTGTCCCACATTTGTATTATATTTATGTCAGGTAGGGGATCAAGGCACTTCATTGTTTTCAATAATCCTCATTAGCATGTGTAATTTCTCTATCTGCTTGGAAGATATGCTAAGAGACAAGGCCATCCTACCTCCACAGAATTAAGCTATCTCATGCATATATTTGGTGCCAGGGCTGTTTGAGGCATCTATAGCCTTATCAGATCGCCCTTCTACAACATTCCATCAGTTTGCCACACAGGACCAGAAACTGGTCTTGTTTTTTGACCACGCTGAGGGGTTGTAAAAACGACAAGAAATGTTTAAGGCAAAATTCATGCATCAGTCCACTACAACAGCTTAAGCTGTACCTAGACTAGCTCTTCTAGTTCTCAGGGGCTTGTTTCAGTAAGTAAGTTCTGTTCTTGTTCTTAGTTATCCATTTCAAGAAGCTGTCTGTTCTACTCTGTTTTTCATTATTACTATCAGTAACTTTTTCACTAAAATACCAGTTTCTTAATTAGAAATATTGTCTAGAATCAACATTATTTTTAAGAAAACTTATTTATTTATTTCTCTCTGTTAACACATCCTTATTAGCTTTTCTTTACATATGGGAGAAAAGGAGGAGCTTTTATGTTGAGGGGTTCCATACAAGGTACAGACGGTTAATGGAGCGTGAAATGCACAGGCATAAAAGAGAAATAATGTTAACTGAAAATGGTTCCTAAGCTTGTGTGCTTATTTTGCTAGCATATGGCTGGAAAAAACGTTCATTAATTTCAACTAGCTGTGAACAAAATCACCTGTTTCTGCGCAACTAGCTTTTAATCATTGTTTAGAGCAACTGAGCTTTACATTTGCCAGTAATACTATTGTATTACTGTAGACACTGTAATGGCCATATAACTGCAGTAAGGAGAGAAGAAAGGAGCAGCTTCTGTTGTAGAAAGTAGAATAAAAACAACAGAATAATTTTCATTCTCTCCCCTCCCCTTCCTTGTTAGGGAAGGAATGTTAGCTCATTTCTCATATATATACATAAATACACATACAAGTATTTTGCAGGAATAAAAATAAATAAAAGAAAGGACCTAAACTTGGACTTTGAACTGTAGTTCCTCTGAAGGTGTTATCAAACTCCTTTCATCGAACAAAAATACTCCAGCTCCAGCTGCTCAGAGGCCCAGGGAACACACTCGAAATGGTGTGGGGAGGTTTTTCTGCCTGCCTTTCTGCAGATGCCACAGGATTCTAGTAAAAGTGGCAAGAAAAGCAAGTAACACCCTGTCATCATCCTTTATGAGACACTGAACTTCCACTGTCTTTTCTCTAGCAGAACATCTCCAGTACTACCCTGCTTCTTTTATCTGGGCTTTACTTCAGGAGACCCCTGAAAGCCAGCAATATCGTCCTTCGAGTCCCTGACAGAGCAAGTTTCCCAAGGAGCACTTGAGAACATGCACGGAGGAAAGTTATAAAGAACCGTGATTTCAAAGCTCTCTTACTTCATGTGAGGAGAGCGGGATTTTCTATTTGTGTTGTGTGGGGTTTTTTCCCCACAGAAAAAGAAGAAAGAAAACGAGAAATATGTTGTCAGAATCTGACAGTAACCATAGCTTGGTCCTACTCAGGTACAAAGAGAAGCACATAGCAGGTCTATGACTTCAAACTAAGGCCAGATTCTGTTTAACACACATTTTCTTGTGCAGCGATGGTTTGGAAAAAAAATGCCTTCCAGGCTTTAGGATTTATGTCATGTTTTCTGCCTAAGGTTACTGAGAGTAATTTGACCTGAAATAGCTGTTTCCTTTAAAACATTCTAGCTAGTTGTACCCCAATCTTACTTCATGGTAACCTAGGAAATGCTGCTTAGCTGAAAAGCAGTTAAGAAGTAAGATGAAGAATGACAGTCAAGAGAGTGATGGCACAGGCTAACAGCTTGTAGCTGGTGTAGAAACCCAGTCATTATCCATCAACAGATATATAACTATTACTAACCTTACCCTCAAAAGTAAAACAAAGAGCACTGGCCACAGTGTGATTTGCCATTCCCTAAACAAGACAGAAGAGGAGAAAAAAATTTAAAAAAAAGTCAGCAGAGGAAAAGCAGATACTGAGATAAACACTACCAGCCTCAAAGGAAGAACTGGAAAAATTATGAGAGTGATCAGAACGAAGAACTTGTGGCACCTGAAACAGAGAGTTGAGTGCATGCACTGCCTGCAGTTGGTACCCATGTACCCCTTGGCACTCCCTGCACCCCAAGCACCCACTGCTCCCTGCACAACAGAGTGGTCAGGTAATATTAAAAAGGACTACATTTCACTACTTAGTTTTGTACAATTTCATTTGTTCCCAGTAAGTTTCCCCATTAGCCTTTACCATCTTTACCTTTACTGCCAACTGGTTGGTTGGTTGCTGTCTGGGTTTATCTCTTCAGCTACAGTAGTGGCAATGAAGCAGAGAAAAGATGGTAAAGGACCAGGAGAGAAACAGCTTAGGTGAAGGCAGAGTTTTATTTGGAAAGAAAAATTTGTAGGTGAGAAAATAGTAATAGTAAGGAAATGTTCAGTCAATGGAGTGTAGTTTTAAGTGCAAATTAAGGCTCAGAGGAAAGTGTAACTCTGATAGTGGGGTTCATGCTAAGCTTGATGCCAATTAAATAGAAATGAAGCCTGAAACTCTCCACAGAAGAAACAGCAGTTCCACGGCTCTGTCACAGAAGTCTGTTTCCTTCACTGGAAGATGCCTTTCTCATTAAAAAAGCCACACTGTCTTGTTCTGGTCTTAAAATAACTCAAATTTTCTTCCTTTGGTTATGACTGTTCAGTTCCTTGTCATAGCAGGAAACCAAGTTAAATTGATGAGTTGCAGTTGTAGTTTTCTAGAGTCAGTTTGAGGCTCATGCAAGATCATCAGGGAGAAATATATAGAACTCCATATGGGACATGGGGTATTAGTACGTGTGGTATGCCCTCTTCTCCACACCTATCCCAAAATAAGGTAGAAACAAGCCAAGAACACTGACAGCTACTACTACTCATGAATTGATGACTTTGATTTCTCAAGTAAGTTACAGATGATTGAAACGTTAACAGCTTCAAAATCCAGTCTCCAAAATCATCACTGCCACTTTTGACCATATGTGTCCTAAATATAACTTATTTTCTATGAGAAGTGTGATTAGGAGACTTGGTGAGCCTCACGTTTTAAAAACTGACTTCAGAATTATATCCCTCTCTTTGCTACTTTGCAGCTTTTAGATATTCCTGTGATACGAATCCCCATTCCCAGTTTAGGGACTTTGTTATAATTCTGCCTTTTTAAGATCATGACTGGAGATTACACTGGGATATACAGCCATGTAGATCAGGGAGCAGCTTGTAAACTGACACCCACTGGCACCTCTAGGCTCTATCTCTGCTAACAAAGGAAGGATGTTACAGAAATGGTAAAATATCTGGAGGTTATAGTAGATTGAAAGCTGAATATGAGTCAAGAACACGTAGCTGCAAGAAACTTTAATGCCATTGTGGGATGTACAAACAGAGGTTTCTTAAGTGCTAAATAATGTAATTTTTCTGCCCCATGCAGTGGTGCTGAGAACATGTTTGGAATACAAAAATGTAGAAATAATGGGAAAATCCCAGAAGAAAGAAACACTATTTCTGAGAACTTTAGAAAAGAGACTGATGAGAAATAGTTGTCAAGAATTTAGTTTCTTCCATCTAGAATACAGAGACTTGGAGAAGGACATGATCACATACACAGAGTCATAGACTTGCTGAGGCTAGAAAAGACCTCTGAGATCATCAAGTCCAGCCTATGATGCAACACCAATACCTAAGACTCAACAGTCAATATCTCTCACTAATGAAAAAAACTATTAAAAGAGAAACAGAGATCAAATATTTCCCATATCCACCAGGTGTCTTCCAACATAAACAGAGTTTTCATGAAGAGGACTGCAATCAAGGTTTTCACTTTGCACCAGATGTGGAAAAGAAAGTTCTTTGCCACAAATGATAAATAATCCAGATATAAGGAAAAAAATCTTCTAAAGGCAGTGATACATGGAGATACGGATCTTAGGAATATTTGCCACACTTAACAAGGCTGCAAGCAGTGTCAAGGGCATACACTTACCCTTCCCCAGAGAAAGCAGACAGCTAAGATTTCCTTCACTTCCCTTCCAGGATCAATTTCTGCAATTCTTAAACTCATATATGCTCACAACAGAAATTCTACGTCATCACCAGAGGCTCCTAGAGAGATTTAATTCATCAAATATCTGTTGGTATTAGCTGCCAAGTAGAGAGCTGTCCTGGTAGTGAAGTCCCCCCCCTTCATGGTTAGTATTGTTTTACTGGTAATGTTTCCTGCTAGTCTAGTGCAGATCGTATACAATCACTGTTCCCTCTCCATTTCTGCTTATATCAATTTGCTCTCTTCATAGAATTCAAGCACCTTTTGTTTTATTTTATATTGTATATAATATTAAATATATGATCATTATAAACCATATGTTAAGCTGACTTTTACAGTGGAACAGCTGTCTTGGATTTAGAGGGATGATACAAAAAGCTCTCAAGAGCACTTACTCTAAAATCACTGGAGCAGGTTTGTATTCCTCTGACAGAGTCCCCAGTGAACACTCAGCAAGCACAAGCCTGCTCAGGAAGTGATATGAACCAGATGTGCTGCTTCAGTGGCTGAGGCTTTACTGAAAAGAATTGCTTTTTAAGCAGATGTTGAAAGCTACTTCAGTCTCAGCCCAGATTTTTACAAAAGTGGACCACAAAGTTGTGCCACATGCACAGTATTTTCCCTTCCTTGGCCTTCTAAATGAAAATAAGATGAATTGGAAGAATGATGTGTAATGTTTGCCTAATTATTTATTCTGTCAAGATGTGGTACCCAAGCTCAGCTGAGATCTATAGTCAAAATGAAAACCCTTATCACCTATAGTGTTCACATACAAATTATATTTCCTCCAAAGTCTCATAAATTCTAATTAGCTTTAACTCTGATGCCTTAGAGTCTCTGATTAAGGAGATCGCAGCATCTCACTTTGCTGCAGGATCCCTCAAGAAGCGAAGTATAACATTTGAAGAATAGTCTGATATAAAGTTAATAACCTACGAGCATCATGTTCAGACCTGATATCTTTAATTAAGAAGACACCAGTTGTCCCATTTGAAAGTTCATGAGAAACAATAGGGTAGATAAAGCCAAAACATTTACAAAAGGAGAGTGCTATTTAGCAATGCTGTTCTCGTAACTGCCTTTAAGGAATATTCATATCACAAATGTGTTTTATACTGGTGTCATTTACCATAGAGCAATTTGGGAGCTTGCATCTGAACTATACACTTACTGATTTTTAACTGGCTGAGTGCTGAAGCGCTTGCCGCATTGCTGGCATGAAATGTCTGCAGCCTGGGGAGACTACCTTCCCTTGGGTTATTTTTTTGTCCTCATATACCTAGTGCTTCATTAAAAGACACAAAAGCCAGTTGCTTCTCACACTCTGCAATTCTTGCCTTTAAAGATAATAGTCTGTCATAGTCTGTGCTTTCTTCCCTTCTGTTCTAGGTTTGTCCTTTATACCCTCAGCCTTTATGGCGTGGCTATCATTTGCTTTTTACTTCTTGCCTGCAAACCCACACTATTTATTCACTTTTTTTTCGCAAATGCTGACTTGCTCTGTTCCTCAGATACGCTTTTTGAGTGCTACCTTGGAAAATCTATTTGAGCTTCCCTGAGTTAACCTTGGTTTCACTTCACTTGTTGACTGTGCGTTCCTGAACAGTTTTTGCAGCATTACAGTGCTCTACTTCAATTCTTACCTCAAAACAAGACCTGTCTGGTGTCAACAAGAGTAGCATCCATTTCCACTAATTTTTCTTAAAGCTAGACTTGCTGCCACATCTGCCCACACTGAGGCAAACACTTCAGAATGATTTTTAGTTCTTGCAGATGTGTAGAGTGCCATATACACAAATAACATTGTGTGGTAAGAAGAGCCAGTTTTAAAATAATTCTTCCTATAGGAAAGGTTGACCAAAAACTTAAGAGCAAGTATAGTTGCCTTATTAAAAGCAAAACCTGTAGTGTTTGGATTCTTTGCCATCACCTTTTGCATTTAGTTGTTTTCCTTCCCTCCCTCTCTGCTGGAAAGAAGTAGGGGAAAAGTGAACAGGAAGAATGGGAAAAATCTCCAAATTTTCCTCTTTCTAAAGGGTCTCATTCTATTTTCTTCCTCTCCCGTCCTCTCTTTTTCACAAGCACACTTTTAAAATAGAAAACAAGAAAGCAAAATAAATTCTGAAATCTCCTGGAACTTTTCCTTTTCTTTTTAATCTTCCCTTTCCCTTCTCACTGGGAAGGAGAATAAACTACCAAAACACATATATGAAATTAAGGGGGTTTCCACATTTTCAAGCCAATCTACTCAAAAGTCTTCCCAAAATAAAGTCATTTATTTAATTCTGATGTCTGTAAGGTGACATGGTAAAATAAAGTGGTTTTCTCTTAGATCACAGTGACCAGCTGGAGATCTTAGGTTTACGTGAAGTTTTCCTTTGACTTTGCTGCTGGTTAAAGCATCTTCTACTCCCAAAGGTGACACAGAAACAGCAGCTGTGGGCAGTTTAATTACAGCTGAGTCTGCAGTAATGTCTTCTGCATCTTCTGCAGAAATCCCCCTGCTTTACATATTCATGCAGCTATTACCCTCTGCCTGTCTCTCTTCTCAAATTCAGCTTGCCATCAGCTTCTTTGTAACATGCTACATCTCCTCATAGAGTTCACCTCTGTATTTCAGAGGGATATTCGGCTTCCCTAAGTACACAGAAATTGCATCCGCTCTGCTGCATCGGAAGATAAATCTGTGTATGAGACCGGACTTGCTGTGCGTTCGCTGGTTGCACCATGGAAACTTCTAAAGTCATGGAGGAATGAGGGTCAACAAGGACTCCATCTTCAGGAGAGCAGGGCAGAAATTTCACCCCACTGATCTCAGGATGGGTGCCTAATGCAGCCACATGTTTGGGGCCACATCACAAAGCAGAATATGGCCTATCAACAGGGCCACACACAGTCCCTGCTGTCCTCTTCCCTATGAAACCTGCATCTCCATCAGCCACACACAGTGTCAGACAAGTGGGTGATGAAAACCAGGAGCACAAAACCACTGAACAATGAACTCTGGCTATTTACATTTCGCACTGACTGCAGCGTTTTTAGAGTTGGGTGACGGAGGTGTTAGGCACAACATGTAGTGGGGGTGGTGACAGAGGGAGGTTTGCACTGCCAGGCTGAAGGCACAAGTACAATCTGAGGTCACATCTTCACTTTTCTCTTGGGCTTCCCACAGGATGACATCTGCCATATCCCTGCCAAAACACAGGCATATGCTCTGTTAGCAGGTGTCAGCAAACAGTGTGGTGATGGCTACCTTTCTCTTTACACAAGCAGAGGACCTTGTCACAGTAAATGACTACAGTGCTAAACTTAGAAAGTGTCATGAATTAGTTCAACCCCTCTGAATAATTAGATCTTAGCCTCTGTTTGTGTTCTTGGGGGAAAAAATACAGAAAAATAATATTATTTATTTAGCTGCAACAGAAAACAGAACTGAGAAAAATATTTTGGAAGCTAAGAGGTTTTTTCTTTTTATATTATTGCAGTAAACCTTCTCAAAATAAAAATTTTACAATGAAAATGTAAGGTGCATGTTTCTGCTTACCACAACAGTAATTCTTCCCAGGAGAAGATAACAGCAGTCCAAGAACTTCTGCTGTTCTAGATACAACAGTATTTCAGCCACCATTTCAGCTATATCTCCTGTCACCAGAGATATATTCAGAAATACACTCCATCCTTCATTCAGAAATCTTTGTTGGCAGGGAAAGAAAAGAGCAAACACCTACACCTCCCATGAGCTGCTGTTAGAACTTGCTGCGGTAAGTTAATAAGAAGAGATTTTGTCCCACAGCTTCTATGCTCCAGTCAAATTGGCTGTGGGACCGCATGTCTGAAGACTCAGTTTTCAATTTATATTTACTTTTAACTCTATTAGTCTCTTAAGCATTTTTCCATCAACCTACCTTAGACCACTGCCAACAGGAGTATCTTCTGCTCAGTAAATACAGTCTGGCTCCAAATGCTAGGATACACGATTACAGCCGGGATTAGGGATTTGGGGTCTAAGGCTGAGCAGGTCAGAGAGGAACAGCCGCCCACTGAACCAGACACCACGGGTGTGTTTCTTAGGAGCGGAGCAGCAGCAGGGAGGCCTGAGGTCTTCTTGGACCAGATGACAGCCAGTCTGAGAACAGGCTGCAATGAACAGCCAGCTGTTCCAAACTGCCTCTAATAGAGCTTTGATTCTTACCTGGACCTGTGACCTGGTGATTCCATGAGTGTCTTTTCAGAGTGAGTAAGAACAGATGAACAGTCTTACAGAAGTAGGTACAGAAGTTGCTATAGGCATCTTTCAGCTGCACTTTAAAAAAAAGACTTCAATCACAGGAATAGAGATTTCATAGCATCTTCTTAAGAGTCCTAGTATTGACCAGTGTTTAAATCTTCTTTTGTCTGCATGAATTCCTGTATTAAATTTCTTGCAGAACATACATTGGGGATCTATATTTTTAGGGTAATAACTCTTAAGACAAAAGACTACATCAGTTCCATAGGAAAAGGAAGAAATACTTTACAAGGACAGGGTGAAAACTCCCCAGAACCACTAATTCCAAAGTTAAACACTGAGAAATATTTTGTTTATAAATATATATGAAGTATGCACAAATATCCTATATATAATAGATATATAGTACTGTACATAGGATGAAGGGTACTAATTTGATGTGCAACTAGGAAATGTAAAATTAAATTTAGAGCATATCATGAAATGCAAAATTTGAAGAGATTCTTATGAATTAAATTCTAGTCCAGTCTTTTTGTTAGACTTTTGGGTTTTTTTCTTTGAGAAAAATACACATAGTGATTAGATAAGGAAGCATTTCTTTTGTTGTCACTGCAATTTCCCAGCTCTGCCAAAACCCTCTGCTCTCAGATACTATTCTCAGTCATATTCTATATAGCAAGCAAGTTATTTTGTAAAACTTAATCAAAAAGGAGGATTTTATGGGGAAAAAAAATAAAAAAAAATGAAATTATACTAAGTCAATCCAAACTCATAGGGTTTCTTTTCTTTCAGTGATAAAACACCAATGTGCTGGTTATGACCTTTGCTCTAAATCTGTATATTATTCAGAGAGTATCCATAACATCACAACTGGTGTGTAAACAACTGTTAAAAGTTAATGCTGCAAAAAGTATAGAAGGGTTATATGCACAGTAAATGTGCACTTAACTTTAAAGGGGCATTGCAATTGCCCAGCATTATGCAAAGTGTGAATCAGCATAAAGTAGGTAAAAATTAGTTTTGTTTTCACCAGCACTTAAAGCTCTAAATTGTGTTTAGTGCAGCTAATTATAGCATAGTTCTTTGAATAAGGAACAACATATTGGTGCACAGGAACGCCTCTATTAATTATCAACTCTCAACAGAGGTTTCAAAAGTGTGCTTATAAAATGTTCATTAGTTTCTCCTAGAAGAATATTAAAACTGTAAGAGACTATCTCTTTTATCCCAGTGTGAAATTCTTATTAATACCTTCCTGTTGGTAGTCTTCACAGGACCCCTTATGCCTGGGAGGAGGGAGTGCCATCAGCAGACTCAGAATTTTACATCATTTCTCAAGAGAAACAACATACCTCGCTGAAGAGAGATCCAAAATTGGAGTGTCCCCAAGTTTCACGACTCTATGCATGGGGAAAGAGATACATTCTGAGAGTGAGGAAAATCATAGTGATCAAATGCGATCAAATCAAATGTGGTATCAGCCTAACTTTGGCACTGGTCATCATGCTAATAAGGTGCCTAGAGAACTTTCCCCACTGTGAAGTCAGGACTGTTACTAGAATAACTGCTGGAATTGCAGAATTTCACTGAGCATTTGTACAGCATCAGTGGGAGAGTGGAGGAGGCTGCAGGACAGCCTCTGTGAGGAGAGCCAGACACAGCTCTGGCTCCAAGCAACCCACTGCAGGGCACGGCTGAGCTGCTGGGACAAGAAGGATCAGAGGGATCCAGCGCCAAGGTCAGATACCAAGGTCAGAAGAAGAAGGAGAGGAGGTGCTCCATGTGCTGGAGCAGGAATTTCCCTGCAGCCCACAGAGAGGACCACACTGGGAGCAGATATCCACGAAGGAACCCACACCAGAAGAGCCTGTGGAGGACCCCATGATGTGGCAGGTTTATCCTGAAGGACTGCAGCTCCTGGGAAGGACCCATGCCGGAGCAGGGAAAAAGTGTGAGGAGAAAGGAGCAGTGGAGAGGAGGTGTTACAGACCAGCTGTAACCCCCCACCCAGTCCCCATTTCCCCTGCACCACTTGGGGAAACAGGAGGTAGAGGAGTTGGGAATGAAGGAGTGAAGTTGAGCCTGGGAAGAAGGAGAGGGTGCAGAGAAGGTGCTTTAGTTCTTTATCTTTGTCTTTGTTTCTTACCATCCAATTCCATTTTTAATTTACAATAAATTAAATTGATTTTCCCCAAGCTACGTCAGTTTTGCCCATGACTGTAAGCAATTCCCTTGTCTTCATCCTTACCCATGAGCTTCTTCACGTAATTTTCTCTCTCTGTCCTAGTCAAGAGGGAAAGTGAGCAAGCAGCTGGGTGGGTGTTTGGCCATAAAACAAAGTCAACCCTCCACAGCGCTGCACAGCTGGACTGGGGGAACTTGGCATGTGGCCAACAGAGATTCTGCTAGAAAGAGACTGTCTCCTCTTGAAAGGATGCAAGGTGATTATCATGTACATCTGCTCAGAAGCAGTTTGTCCCTATAGGTGATGACTAAGGTAATCACACAAGTACTTGCAAGTACAGACGAACCCATCAAGGAACTACATGGAAACAGTCAAGTTTATCATTTAATCTGAGCTGGCCACTCAATTCCCAGTTTACTTCAATGGTAGAAACTCTGTTTCGGTTCACCCTTTATTCAATAAAATGATTTTGTTTTTCTGTCAAATGCAGCAAGTTATTCAAGCCTCAACTTTAGTGGAAGGGCAATTTAATTAATTCACAGAGTTATTCTTCTAATTGGATTTAAGTGAATCAACTTTTCTGAAATTCAAGAAATGAGGTTATATGGTTGACTTCACAGACACTATTGGTCCTTGCATTTCAGCCAGCATCAGAAGCAAGGTTGCTCCTCTCTGAGGATGTTAGTCTGATACAGTGGCATCAACTGCAGTTTTATTATTTTAGTAACATGAAAATGCAAGAAAATGGAATATTAAAGTCAAAATCTCTACTTCTTAACATATTTTTAAATGATGGAAATATTAGGCTGACACCAACTTGATCATTAGGCTGTATGTTCAACTGTCAAGAAAAAAAAATCAATGAAAGGCAAAAAGGTTCACATTTCGGTGATGAAATATTCTTACTAGCTTCATCATTCAGCTGTGGCACTTGATCCACCTGAGCACAGGCTGGGAGATGAGACAGAAGTGATGTCCAAAGAAGCGTCAGCTCCCTTTGTTGTGCTAGGTAAAGCAAATTCAGCATAATAGTGAAGAACAATCAGACTAATCTACACTAAAATACCAGATTTTCCCTTTAGCTTTTTAGTTGCAGTGAATTCTTGGGTCATTAGGGAGGGTATGGCTATCACAATCTCAGTTCCAAACAGGAGCTCCTAGATGATGACTTCATGCAGAAAAATGCTCCTGCTTCCTCTCGCCTTTCCTTCTCAATGTGAAGGCAGACAGGAGTGGGCCTGCATTTGTTATTATGGTCTATGTTTATGTACCAAGCATAAGCCCCAGCTGAGTTTGGAGCTGAGCACCTGGTGCCCTGATGGCACTAAGGACAGCATAAAAGCAGAAGAGAACACAGCTCTTGTTTCCAAGCTCTAAGTCTAAAACCACAAGAAATAATGTAAAAAGCAACAGAACACAAAGGGATGAAATGTGGCCCAGGCTGCCCACTGACAGAGCTGGGAACTGCCATCAACTCTCATGTACCTGAGACCCTGTCTTTGACATTATTCTTTTCTTAAAACCGTGCAAGGGGGTTTTTTGCACCTATTTCTACAGGATCAGCAGTAGTGTCACAGAAAGTCTCTCACAAGTGGGATGTTCAGTCCTACCAAGAGATTATGTATCCGAGCTCATTTAAAACAAATAAAAAATTAAAAAATGTCCCTCAATAACAGCAATATATACAAAATTGTAATTCAGGTAAGGCAATGAATTCACATTCTATGGCTGCACTTGTAAACACCAAGGTAGATGTTGACATTTAATTTTCTCGCATTTGTATTCCTAAGAGAAATTATATATTCAGTTTACATAGATTTATTGCCTTAATTGCTCAGCAGCACTCGCTATAATATTAAAAAGGTCAAAAAATATTTTTATGATGTTCTGAGCCCCATGGATTACAATTATAAAGCCTTCTCTCTAAAACAAAAGAAGCACTCTAGGTGTGAATGTGCACAAATTAAATGGCTTCAGAGGTGGAAAAAAAGGAAAAAGAAAAAAGAGATAAATGCTGTTTTAAGCCACATGCAGAAAAGTGCATTTATGGAAGTAAATATTATCTTCTCTAGTGGGCATAAATATGCATGTGCTGTTGCACCTGAAGTCCTCAGCTGTGATTTTCTCATTGCATGAGCAAAGAACCTGGAGGGAAGGGAGCTTGTGGTTCTGCTCCTACAGGAGTCAGATAGGATCATCCACTCCCAAGCACTGGGACTCATTTAGTGTTTTCCATTTGCACTTTGCAGTAATAGGAAAATTAGGGGGTTTATAAAAGAAAACCTTTCTACAGAAAGCTTTGCTCTCTTTTAAATGCTTTCAGATTCTGAGGCAAAACCTTTCTTTTTCTTAACCAAATATATATTCTTTTCTTTCAACAAAATTGTGGTGGTTTTCTAAAGAATGTTTTGTTTTCCAAGCAGCATTAGCAGATATGTCGCTGAATTATTATGTAGTTGATCACCACTTAAGGTCAAGATACGGTCTTGTGTGATTCAGATTAGTTCTGCTGAAGTCTGAGGAGTTATGGCCAGGTAAAGAACTTTCCAAGATACTGTGAAGTCTACAGCAGTGCACCACACCGTCTGCTCTCTGTCCATGCCAGCAAGTGAACCTGCAATGATTAATGCATTCGGTCTCATATATCTTCTCCATTCAGATCAATGTCCTTATAGGCCAGATGAGGGTATGGTCATCAGTGTATTCCTTTTTCAGTCCTAAATTCTTTTGCATGTTTCCCACTTGCAAAGTCTCAAACAGCTTCTGAGCTGCCCACTGTGGCTAAATAGGAAATTATTTCAATTAAACAATTTCCCATTCTGTGATGATGATATGTATTGTAACTTCAGTGCATGGTTCCTACTGCTAATTTAGCTTAATATGAATGTGTAACATCACAAAATCATTTGGAAACAACAATGTTAGGATGCAAACCAGAGCTGTTGCCGTGAGATGAAGTTTACCTTAATCTTCTAAATCAGGGAAGAATATTTTAGCTGGAAATGTTACAAATTGAAAAACTTAATCCGAAAATAAGTGTATGGTGTTGTACAAAATACAGCAGATTTAGACGTGTACATTACCAAACTAGAGTGAGATTATACTGACCGTACTGCAGTTTTTATAAATCATACCTTAATACCATAATCATGACCTTTGTTTTGAATTCATTTCATCTGATTTTGATGGAAGAAGAAACATCAGAAACTGGTATTCTCTGTGCTGTCTCAGACTAATATTGTTCTGAACAAAATTCACTGTGACTGTATAAGTAACAATTACAGCAGGATTTAAGGGTTTTGTTGCCATCTTCTAGACTGTCACAGTTAGATCTGGATGTTAGAAATTAGAAAGAAACCTCTCTGGACACTGAGCCTAATTCAATGCAAAACATCTGCTGTCACTCATGTATTTTCTAAAATCCTCATTCACAGGATTCCCTGTGGTGAATTTCTCCTGAAAGAAAAAGAGGTAAGATGGTGAAGGAAAGATTGTATCTTGTCTTCAACCTGTTTCTGTTCCACCCTTTTCCTTGTGTGGACTTTGCTACTTCCATTTCTTCTGTGCAGAATTCTACAAATATGTGCAGTCTCTATCATCCCTTCTTGTGTATTTCCACTAATAACCAACTAAGCTCAATCTTTTCTGTTGAGTTAAGCCCCTACACTTATGTCACAGGTTAGGGCTGGGCCAGTTCTTCTTAGCTTAAACCAGGACAACTTGTTGCTTTTCCTGGAGTCCTGATATATCTGTTTCATTGTACAGCAACACCAAACTAGTGTGTGTCTGCAGAGAGATAACCCATCTTCACTCTACACCACTTCACCAGGTAAGAATGGAAACCAAACACAGAACTCCCAACTATTTCAACCTAACCAGGGTGAAAAAATTCTTCCAGCCCTCAAGTCTATGCATGAGTCTCATCCTCTTTTTATTTTCATTAAGAGAAGGCTTTGGAGGACCAGCCTTTTACATAGATAAAAATTAGAGCAGTCCTGTGTAGGCCTTTCATTCCCAATCTCTCTATACTAGATTTGCTTAGTGAAAAATATCTCCTTGTGCCTTTGCATCAAATACCGAGCAGGGATAAGCTAGTCAGCACGTCTCTTTTCACAGTAAGTCTTTCTCAGATAGCATCCACTCAACCTGTCCTCTCTCAGGGCGTGTTTGATGCTTTATCACTGCTGTTTCTCGATGTCTTGGGTCCTCCTCAATGCTTCTTGAACAGCAGCACTGTCATCCCTACTACATGACTTCTAGGGTGGGTCACTGCTCGGCTAATGCCACTATGGGGAAAGGACAAGGTGGTACATCTCTTTCCAACAGTACAGCAGTCAAAGCAGATCACAACTGAAGGTCCTGCCTTTTCCTAGCCTGGCTTCTGTCTGCTGATCTGCCATCTGCCATCATGCTAGAATGAAGAGACTGGAAATTTAAAATCCTTAAGCAGATACCAGTTAATGCGATTACCTCCCAAACAGCACTTTAGGCAGGAAAATGTTCTCTGCTACTATCGGAACTCTGTAGCTTGACCAGTTGCCACTACAGATAGAAGACTTCCTCCTCATCTTAAGTGAGAAAAGAGATTTTTTTTTTCAAACCAAAATAGGATTTAAAAAATTTTATTTAAGACAAAGCTTAAACTGTTATGCTGTTCCGCCGCGGCTTGTAAAATATAGAACCAGATCCAATATAACATTTTGTAAAGAAATCTGGGAAGCAGAGACATGGGACTCCTTGCATTTTCAGATAAGTTTTCAGAAGCAATTTCTCAAGATCATTCTGTGGCAGGGAGTACATGCAGTCAGAAAACCAGCATGCCGAGTGAATGAACGAAGGAGGCAAAGTTAGGGTGGCCAAATGGCACAGAATTCTGCAAGAAAAACACATTCAGTAACTTATAAAACATAACCCATTTTTTATATGGGCTGAGACCAGCAAGTGCATCAAATATAGATATGAACATGCCACTGGCCAGGCACACCTTGGGCAAAATCTGCCCTGTAAGTCTGCCTAAGCATAGGTTCATTTTTCTTCCTGAAAACAAGAACAATTCAACATTTCTTGAGGTGCTGGGGTATAAACAAGCTGCCAAAATTGCATTCAGGGGCAGCCCTGCTTTGTTTTGCTCATTTATTTGTATGCATAGGGAGAGGCAAGCAGCAAGAAATATTTTCCTGCTTGGAACAGGAAGGGAGGGGGATATTTGCTGGTTCACAGCAATCGCTCACAGACCCTCAACTTTGACGGCTGAATTGCTTCACATGGTGGAACTGCCCAACCCCTTGCCTGTGTGCTCAAGCAGGCATGCAGTTAACCCATAAGAATACGCCCATCCATATACCATGGAACATTCAGCCAGACTGCGAAAACTGAGCATCTTGCAAAATGAGACTCTTCGAACTGTTCGAAACCCTGCCCAAGCACATGCAGCTGGAACAAGGAATGGTGATACCACTATGACTAATGAATGTGGGCTGTTATGTAATCAAAAAAGGAACTTCCTACCTCGAACTAACTTACTGTTTGGGAGAGTCTATCACTATGCTTTGGGAAATTATATTCACGTTTTGCCCAGGATGCCTAAGGGTGTGGCAGTGCCAAAGACTTAAAACAGGAAGGTTGAGGCTTGCTTAACACTTAAATTTGTGTTTGCTGGAGACTTATTTCCAGCAGAAAAATCTGGGTCAGAGATTTAAAGAAGAAAAATGCAGAAATGTGGCTAAAATCTTATGAATAAGAGGGCAGCTGAAGAAATGTGTAAAAAATGCTCAGAAACAAAACGAAGGAAAACAATCATTACTTTTACATGCTAATCTGTTCCAGTGGGTTGCTTGCAAACCCCAGTAGGTTGCTTGATGCTTCTCTGGCTGTCCCCCCTGGGAAATTCCTGAGACCATTAAGCATCATGGAGGTAAAACCAAAGCCAACTGATATGTAAGGCTTCCTTGTGCTAATTGCAACAGTGAATATTTTTCAGAAAACGTGTCATCCTGGAAGAAGAGGCAGAATCCATGAGGATTATGTTGTTTCCACAACTTTATCCAAATATTGTAGCTCCTACTGCATTGGATGCACATCTCCGGTTTTGTCTCTAGAATAATGTTTCTGTAATAGCAGAATGTTCCTCTCCTATACTAAAAACTAAAAGAAGAATCCTTGAACAGAGATTCCCTTTAGAGTCTGGGGTCCTCTTGCTCCACAGGAGGGAGTGTCATCATTAAAGCTCTTATATCTGGAAATCTTGTTACAGTGCCGGGCTATGTTAAGCAAATGGTGGTGGAAGACTGTTCTATACTAAAGCGTATTCATTCTGCTCCATCTCACCATGCCACATAATTCAATATCAACAGGCACTCTTAGTAGATAAGATTTCCCCAGAGCATTAGCTCTCTTTCAAGGTCACAAATTCAGCTTTCTGATGTTTTGAAGTCTGTTTTTCTCACCCAGTGATAAATTTAGTTGGCAGCAGTAGTGTGCCACTTCCCTCTGCCCCACTATCCCTCTATCCCATCAGCCACCAGTGCCATATCTCTTCCTCCTGCCGTATCTCTTCCTCCTGCCATATCTCTGCCTCCTGCCTACTTGACCTCCCTAGTTCAACCTCACAATGTACTCTTTGCTATGCCCTCTGCAGCCATCCTGCTCAAAAGTGCCTTTGTCCCACGGATGCTCACGTGTCCCCCAAAGCACTTGTCGTGCCCTTCACCTGTCACCAGCCTCCTCCCACACCTGACTTTTCACAAACCATTTTAAAACTGACAGGGTTAATGATGGAATGAAACAGCTGTGAAATGGGAAGGGCAAAGGCTCCTAATTAATTTCCTTTTTTCTTTTTTTCTTTTTTTTTCACTTCTGTTTTTAAGGGAAGAAAACTGCAAACTATTTAAAGGACTGAATGTGGCTGAAATTGCACTGGAGGGGACAATCTGTTCCAGCACAGAACACTCTTCCAGGTGGTGGGAAGAGAGTCCAAGCAAAAAGTCCAAGCAAAAGCAACTTGTCTATCTCCAACTGCAAAATGGAAGAACAATAGGATTAATTATCTTCCACTTCAGATGCAAGGGTTTGGCAAACCTGTCCTGACTGCTGTATTACCATCAAAGCTGAAATGCTAAGATGTATGCACAGTAAGAAACTGTAAAAGCAGAGCAGCAAAAATGATGCGGGGGCTGCAGGAAAAAAAGATTTAAAAGGCTAAATATGCACAGAACTGAGCTTAAGCACATCTGCAAAAGAAAAGGGACACAGCAATTTTCTTATCAATATTTGAAGGGTCTGAACACCAAGGGGAGTTACCTTGTTCAGCAGAAAGGATGCAATTAGGAACGGTGGATGAAATCACAAGGTGAATTTAAACTGCCCATTGTGGAGGGGAAAAAATAAAAAGTCTTTACCTAGGAAGGTATTTTGGGAAGTGGGTGTCCCGTTGCTTGGGGTGTGGAGAACCAGACTGATTCAACAGTGGCACACTGCCTGCAGCAGTCCTGCACTACCAGGAACATGCAAGAAATGACCTAATGGTTTTTTTCTATCTGTTAATTCCCTGTCTGGATTAAATGACCACAAATTCAAGTTTTTTATGTGTTTATTATAGCAGTTTAAGATTGTTTCTTTGTGCTGTGACCGACAGGCTGGCATTACTTTGCTTTCCTCTGTTGTCAGCATAAGTGCTCTTTCAATTATTAATGAAGGAGGGGTTTTTTAAAGCTTTTCTTATCCCAACATGTTAAATCTGTCTTGGAGTTGTACTACAGTGTAATTAAGTTTAATGCATTCGAATTAGAGGCACAAATAAGGTGGATGCTGTAGTAGCAGTGTAACAATGGGATTTTTCTCCAGCTGCTGATGCACCCTGAAGCATTCCCAATTTTCAAATTTTGAATCTAATGGCTCATTACCATTCTTTACCAGGGTGCAAGGCCTGAGTTGCTTATCCCATAAAAGTCAGTGGCTACACAGCATGCGAACCCAGACCAGTAGCTCATACCAGAAGCCGGAGGGGACACAGAGAGAGGACTTGGGGCAGTGATTTGCTAGTTGGTTTGGACATTACAGAACTAAATGCTCTCACCTGCAAGCACACATGGTTGCCAGAGACATTACAGGAACTTGGAATAAGGTATCTAAATATCTAAACAGCACCAGCAGGATGGGGAAATGGGGAGTCCCGTCCCAGACAGCTGCAGGCAGGAGGGATGCACCATTCACCAGCCTCATATTTACATTTTGTCATATCTCAAGGCCTCCAGAATTGGCCTTCCTAAAGCACCAGGCTGATTTCTAATTTCTGTGACTCTATAATAATTATTTTTCTATAATATGGACAGTGAAGTGGGTAGCATTGATTTGTTTATTTTTCAGAACCACCTACAAGAACTGCTCTTTCCATGCAAGAAAGAACTTCCCAGAGTATAGCCCATAAAATAGGCCTGGATCACTTGTTCTTAGTCACTGAGATATCTCACGCATTTTAATGTAGGAATTTCTGCCCCATGTTCTTCAGCTTACATTTTGCAGGAGCTTGATTCTCCATTACCTTCCCATTAGTGGGAACACTATTCGTTTCAGAGAATTCACTGTTAGGAGAAAGAACTTCTTACTTTTATAAAAATCTTCCTTTATTTGCCTTGGATCATGCTCTTTCTTTGTTCAACTCTCACCAGCACAGGATAATTCAAGCCGGATGCACCAGTTCCGCGGGCTGATATTTAAGCACATATTTACAGGAAAAAGGCAGTCACTGAACAACCCTTGACTCAGGACTTGGACACTGCCAGGCTGGCAGGGCCCAGGAGTTTCGGCCATCAGAAAAACAATATAAGGCTCATCTCCTGTCAGGCGTTTGGGTGGGTGCCTGATTATTTCCAGAGGCAAATTTCTGGCTTGAATTTTGCATTTTAATGCCACGCATTATGTTAAACACTAGACATGGCGTGTCAAAGAAGCAATTCGGAGCAATGCCTACAGCTCTTCTGTGGGATGTATGGATTCCATCTAGCATGCACCAAGTACATGTCATAGCCTTGAAATTTTCCAGCACCACAGAACTGTTTGATTTTTGTTCCCCTTCCAGTGTGTTTCTTCGGCGCAATGTATCAGGAATAAATGGCAGAAACATCTCTGCCTTTATAGCAGGGTATCTCTTCAAAGTCATCGTTCTGTTGGCACTTCTGTCCTTTTCACTTCCAAACTGCTCTATGCACAACTCCCGGCTATAATAAACAATACATTGCTGATGAACGAGTCGCATTCATAATAACTCTTCCTACAAGACAACCAGGAAAGGTGATGCACTTTTCCCGCTGCCTTTTCTCCTGTGGATTGTGCAGTCTAAAAGCTCCCTATAAATAAAATCAGACACATATAAACACATAGCCTCTAATCTCTGCCAAGCAGCCCGTGGTGGGACTTCCAGTAGCACCAGGAGCCTTCCTTTGCAAACAAAAGATCATTAATATCTATTCTGAATTTGCTGCCCATTATAACCTGTGCAACTGATTATGACTTCTTGCCTACACGTAGTTTCTACTGAAAGGTCACCTGTCTGTTCCAAGCCTCCCTTTACAAAGGCAAATTCTCCATTTTTATCTCTCAGACTCTCATTAAATTTCCAGCATTAGAGGTATTAAAAGTCAGTCTCAGACAGGAAAGCATACTGGCACAGCGCCTTGGGAAATGATGGTAGGAAGATCCCTCTGGACCAGATTCTGCCCCACTGCAGAGCCTGGCTCAGATAAGCAGATTCCTCCTCACACCTGGAAACACACTGGTGTGAAAACAGGAGGTGTTCCTTTACATTGATTTACCAATGGTTTGAAAGACACTATACTCCCCTGCTAAGCTCTCCTTTTCTTAGTCCAAACAGGGACATGTCTCTAAGTTACTTGGAGAAGGTTTCCTCTCTACAGCATGCCTGACAAACACATGGAGATAAAGTAGTCTAAGAAATATTCAAGGATAAAACAGGCATTAAGATAAGGGCTTCACAATGTGTAAAAGCCAAGAAAGGATTAAAATTTTAAAGAGAGCCCTCCAGGACCCTATATACTCTTTTTGACAGAGGTTTTTTTTTTTCACTCTATGAGCTTTTGCATTTGAAGTAACAAACTTCAAACCATGGATACGGAAAAGGGTCATTCCTGGGCTTACAAAGGAATCTAGATAGCAAGGAGATGCAAAGGAGTTTTTGTCAGAGATTTATCTGACTCTGGATACCTGACTCTTATGAATCTGCATATCATAACCAATAGATAGATCTTCCTTCCCTTCCCTTTCCTCCCTTCACCCATCAAACATCAAATCCTTCTCCATCCTCCTATACAACTCTCACTTTCTGTTCTGCAGGTCCTGCCCCTTTGCAGCAGCTCCTGCTCCTGGTATCTCTCCTCCTTAACACCCTGAACATCTACTTTCACATCTGCATTAAGAGTGTCTCTCTTTTTTGCCCACACCTCTGCTCACCATGTGAGGTCCTAGGTAGCCATTGGGGCTGTCGCCACCCTAGACCTGCCAGCATGTCCCAGGGAACAGTCAGCCTGGGAGGCTCTCCTGGGTGCCTCCCACCCATCCCATGGAAAACCCAAGGATGCTCATGCATGATCCCTGCCCTCATTGCAGTAGCACTGGCCATCTTCATGAAGTCTTTCCTTGCTGGTATCTCACAAGGACATGTATGGGACAGCTGCTAACTACATAATATGCCAGCAGCCATGCTCATGAGGGATATATATGTTGTGAGAAGGGCTCTGGTCTGCCCCAGTCCTAGTACCATGCCTAGACACACATCTTCCTTGCAGTAGGTCAAGCCAGCACGTCTCTCAGGACTTTTCTTGCAGATGACCAGAGCAAACTAACACCTAACTGGGATTAATTGGTGTGCAATAGGGTGATCTTTGCATTAGTTCAGTGACTTTGTGCATACCACAGAAAAACTGCAGTGAACTATATTTTATTAACAGACATTATAAAAGCTTGTGTTTGGAAGAAAGGCGATAACTTTTACCATTCAACACTTTAATACTCTTAACGGTAATGACTGTTCCCTCATTCCTGTCTCTCATCAACCGCTTTCAAAGAAGCATCATTAAGAAGGCATATTCCAGTGTGAGAGAGACACCAGGCTCAGTTCATTTAAAAGAGATATTTCAATAAAGCTGATTTAACATTTAGATCAGAAGTGCCCTCTGGGATTCCCGTGCCTGCCCTACACAGCTCTGATGCTCAGCTGTAGCCCATGTTTGTATGGAACCAGTGTGTAGGACATAAAGATGTCCAATGAGTGTGGAAAAAACTCTAACATATGTCAGCCTCTTATCAAACTCCACAATGTAGTGTTCAGCCATATGTTAGAGAGTGGGAGAGTACAAATTGCACTACATAAAGTGATCATATTCTCCCCTTGTACTCCACCTTACAGCACTTGCATCCCTGCTGAAAATTAATAGAAATTTTGATATTTGTATCCTTGGTGGATTTAAAAAAGGGTAGGAAGAAAATGAAAGCCAACATGTTTACAGAGATATCAAATCCTGCTGGAAAAATATTTTAGCTTTTGGTATTATTCCACTTGTTTCCTTAAGTGATTCAATGCTTTAAATAAATAGTTTTGATTGCCTTAAGTGTTCTAAAGAAAAATATTTGGATTCCAATGATAATCAGGGACTAGAGCACAGATAAAGCAGTGTCTATTAAACTTGGTAAATAATAACAGCTTCTTTTACAAATCAAGTTGTAAGTTTTTGTGATCTCCCCAAGATGTTCACAGCAGAATTTTACAGGTGCTGAAGAGAGTATCTGTTCACAAATCACGTCAAAAAAAAAGAGAGGTACTTAGTTGCAGCATTATGACAAAGGATGCCACATTTTCTCTGGAATTCCACAAATTGTGGTAAAATTATTCTGTAAGAAATACAGCATTTAAAACACTGGAAGTAGCAGCAAAGTCTCAGCATAGTCAGTTGAGCCAAGTCAACTAGTTCAGACAATGTCGCATCTAGATGTAAAAAACCTACTTAGAATACCTGGAGGCAACATGATTCTTTTAATATATTTTACAGATCTCTCTTGGCTTTCACTGGTTTAATATTTAGGTGTTATGAAGTTACAGCTTGTAGTTTGATATATTAATTGCCATTGTACATAAAATCATTAAGTGGTGGGATCCAGCACATCAGTCCAGTGCATGGTTGCCCCTGAATTTAATGCCACAGAATCAATAGAAGCTCTCAATGGAGAGATCTGTCAGCTTTCTAATTAGGCAACTGCTTTTCTATGCACCTAAAGTTTAGGTGGATATCTATCTTGAACAGGCAGACTGGAATCCAGCCTGTAACGCTAACACACACTGTTGACAAGCCACAGTCACAAAACCATGACTAATATCTAAGGATTCAGTCCCACTGTGTGTCTGTGTTACAAGTTTACACCGTCTTGGCCATCCACATGGCCCAAACAATCTTGATTTAATGTTGGACTATGTGTGTAAAGACAACTTTGCCTAATTTCACACAGAATTGGAACTACTGAGGACTGTCCTTTAGAGAATCCTTGTATGCATCTATTAAAGCCATTCTGTGCCAAGGAGGAATAACTGCATATTTCCAGCTATGTAGCACACATTTAATAACATTCATACTGATGCTAATTCACGCGCTGCATGTTTTCCACTTTGATGGTTATAAATTACATGCTGCAACTTAACAAGTTGGAAAATGTGCTATCCCAGGAATAAGAGAGGGAAAACATAACAGCAGTCACCTGCCAGTTTTAATAGAGAGCTCTAACAAATAGCAGCTACGTTTATTTTTTTTTAAGATGATCACTTCAGGACTGCAGTTGTTTGATTCTGTCATATTTAAAGAGCAAGAAAGGTATGTAGAGAAAAAAATAATTGTAATCTTAACTCCTGCTGGTCTTGCAGATCCCCACATATTTCACAAGTCTCTGGTACTGTCTGGCATGTGCTTGTGAACCCATGAGCTTCTAGGGAGATGGGAAGTACAAATGTGTTTAAGTTAATTCCTGCCACCGCCTAATGCTGCTAAACCAGAAAAGGTGACACACCTCTCTGGATTCAATATTGATTTTTTTTTTCATATAATGCTTCTCCATCCATCAATGTCCAAGTAGAAATGTAGCAAGGTCCTCATGGATTCAGCTTACTCTTGCTTTTCTGTTTAAGTGCTACTAGAGAAATAAAATATTAAAAAACCCTCAGTCAAATATGGACAAATTAGTGCCTGGAACATAAAATTTGAAACAGCTTTTGCTTTCCTTTTGTGGCATTGTGCTGACTTTGAGAGGGGGAAAAAAAAGCGCCTAATTTGAATACTGTGGGATTTAAAATTCTAAGTAAGCATCAAAAGTGAATACAGGAAAAAAAAAACCAACTTTGTCATCTTTTATACAGCAATGGAAGTTATCAGAGGAAGAGAAAGGAAGGTAAGATGAAGTGCATCCACCTTCTTCTGCAGCATCTATTGCCTGATAAAAGGATAAAGCAGCTTTCAACAGACCTGTAAGACTCCCCACAGATGAAGCCAGCCTGGCAGAAAGTTCTCACAATGCCACCTTTGCAATATGGTGTATGGGTCTGATCACCCCACTAAAAAGCCGTTATTTCACTGGGTAACAGCTGAGGTGATACAGGTTTTGGATGATGACCAGTGTTAATTGGGGACAGCAAGTGGATCTTTAAGCAGTAAATTGAAGCAAATCAAGTGGAAAATGCTCACTACTGCTTGGCAGTTTAAATTGAGGAAGAAATTATGGAAGAGATTCTGGTACTAATGCTAGAAGATAGAGATTTATGTTGTGGGATTTGCATGGATGTGTAACTGGATGAAATAATCTTTTATCTATAGAGGAACCAGCCAATTTCTAACTCAGATGATCAGAATTCAGCATAATATTGTCTCAGAACTGTCAACTTCTTCCTAGCAGAGTGGAAATGAAAATATCTAAAGCCAAACGTGTTTTAGTAAATCAAATGTCTGCAGAGGCCTCTGGTGGTACGAAAGCTCTTGTCAGACATATAAATAGTTAATATTTACAGCTGAGAGAATTATATGAATAAGAATGCGTCCCTTCAGGTTTCACTAAAATAAACCTTTAGAGATTTTTTTTTTTTAAATACGGCTGCAGATTTCTTCCTTAAAGCATCAGAGTCCATTGGCTGCATCAGCACAAAAGCTGAACGGACACTCCCCAACAGTTTTGCCTCTAGCAGGAAATTAAGTTTCCACAGAATCAACTTGTCATGCAAGAAAAAATTAGTTTTGCCCAAGGCCTTCAGGTTTCCTTTGGGAAAATCAAAACAAAATATTTCCTTCACTACATGGGCTTAACTCAAATCAAATGTTTCAGTTTACTTTTTAACTGAACAAGAATATTTTATTTCAACTCAGCTCAACTTGAAACTGCCTCTGGGCTTGCTGTTACGGTGGATATAAATTGACCAGGAGCATGAGGGAATAAGACAATTTGCATCTCAGCCAGTTAGCTGGCTCGTAAGAAACTAGTTTTAATTCAACAATATTAAAATGTTACATTTAGATCAACAAGACTGAATCAAAATGTTTGGATACTTCCAAACTAAAGTTCATCACAACTTTTCCTCCCATGAAAAAATGGGAAAAGAAATGTTTAAACAGTCAAAACTGCATATGAGAAAGAACATTTCCTGACTCTAATTTCCAGCTGACTGTTCATTACATGTTTTATAACACAGCAATTCTATTGAACTCTGCTGAAATCACATTGGAATCACTGGAATCTTATCAACCTAAAAGGAGTCACACATGCAATGTTACTGATCTCACTGCGCAGGTTTAGGGAGATAAAAGATGAGCCTTAAGGTGCTGCAGGTTCTCTCTCACATTTACTGCTTTGTTAAGACTGCAAGTGTGAGGAAGAAGTAACATGGTTAGAAAGCAGGACACCCTACAAATCACCAGGAACACTGTATCTTTCCAAAACTCATGGACGAATGAGAAAATCAGGCTTTTAAAAAAGATTAAACACAGCTTCACCTGGGATTGAACACAGACTGAAACTAGCATTTGTGTGTCAGATAGACGTGGAAGTTCAAAAACGTTCAGTTATTTATACGTAAAATATATTTGCTTATTCCAGATTGCTTAGTGTATGTTACACTTCAAAACTGTAGTTAAACTGAGTTATCCCAGCTTCCTCTACAGCCTCAGTTTCTAATATCCAGTTCTCATTCAAAAGCAGTCCAGATCAAATCAACACAGACAGACAGCTTCACAGCAGAGACGTCCACAACCACACACCAGTTACTCACCACTGGCTTTCCATCATCAAGAGTCATGGCCCATGTATGGAAGGACTCAGAGTGCTGGTGCTGCAACACCCACCTTGCTCATGGTCATCACCTGTGGACAGCAAGTTTGAGGGACCCTGTTCCTGCATGGATTTCGGAAACGTCATATCTTCCTTTCCTCACCTCATTGCAATGGCCCGGGTCAAGAAGGTCAAGAGGAGTAGTATGAGCTCAACTGCAGAGCTTGCATCAAAAAGAGAGCAGAGCTTTTTAGTTGTTTGCTCTGGTTTGTAATAACTAGGCTCTGATTCATGTCTTCAGGCACCACAGTCTTAACTGCTCCAGCAGCCCCTGATAAATGTAAACAGAGAAACCAAATAGTAATAGTCTTGACCACAACACAAATTATTCACATTCCACTTGCCTCACTTTCAGATGTCAGAGTGAACAATTAACCTCTGTAGTTTATATATTTACTGATGACACAATCCCCTCAAAGCATCAAGGAGGGCAACGCCAAACTCAGAAACTGGGGATTTTTATACTTGAAATAATCCTGAAAATAGCAAATTTGAGTTATGTAAACTAGCTTTTATACTTCTCTTTCAGATGAAATTGTTGAAAAGCAGCATTTCTAGGAAGCAGTTATGTGCACCATGCCAAGGACAGAAACTCTGCCCAGGAAGACAGATTAATGTCCTAAAACATTTCCAAGCAGAGCTAGGGAACAGAGTATTGTCTCTCATGTATCTGATAGGCTGGCACCTTCCAGAAATTAAAAACCAATATGCAGACTGTTCTCAGGCCAGCTGTGTTTCTAAGAATGCTTTATGTCTAATGCAGACCACATTATCACCATTTTAAACTAAGATTTCACTTAATTTACATAGACTGGGAAAGACTACAGCTGTCTGTTTTTAGTGCAGAGACTTTGTTTGCCTGGAATTGCAGGTCCCAGTGTGTGAGGTTCTGCTGCTCTCAAAGTGCGAGCTTGTTTGTTTAAAAATGGAAGACCACAGGACCTACAATTTTTCAGAGCTATTCACTTTAGGAAAAAGCAATGGTCAAGGCTGGCTTTAGACATGACTAATCATCTGAAAGTCGTACCTCACTGTTCTCTCAAGGCAAATTGCAAGCTCAGTTCTGCAAGGAGATAAGACCATCTGTGGAAGCCCCGGCACTCTCCTTGCACGGGGTTTGGCACAAGAAGGTTGGATACTTTATAGTTGTTCAGCCCCTGTAATGATACTATATGGAAGGGAAGCCATTTTCAGGTTCTTGTGGGGAGGCAGGAGAGGTCATTTTTGCAGTCAAAAATGCCCTGAAATAAATAAAACAATAGGCTTTTGCTCAGTAGCAATCCAACATACTTTGCTAGAAGACATCGTAAAATTGCAATTTGTTTCTGACATACTGCAATATACAAAAGTGTTTTCTGACTCATCTACATTTTATGCACAAACCTAAACAGGACATTTCATCTACCTATGCCTCAGTTTTACATATGTCAAATAGTTTATTGGGGACAAAGTAGGGTTCACAAGTCACTCAGACCTTGTGGTGATGTGTCTACAGCTAGACCAAAGGAAATGGTTCAATGCCTATCTAAAGTGCTTATGACTGTACCACTGTACCTGCTAAGGTCTTAGACAAGGCAACATTCAGCCTGTTTGCACATATCTTTTCTATTCCTGATATCCAGAGTAGACCTGTGGACTTAAATAAGTCATTGGGATAGAAGAAGGTTGAAGATCTGAGTAAAAGTCATATCACTGCAATGAAGGGGAGATGCAGCTAGTCTGTAGGGAGAAGAGAGATCCTTTAGGCATCTGCTTCTGGTCTACAGGGAGCTGCAGATGTGAAATCAGGATTCACAAACATTTTACACACAATGTATTTCTTAGTGTATTCATTCAGGTAAGTGTAAGACCAGCTCCTAAACCTCCATCCCATTCTTGGAGTGGGAAAAAGGTACACAGCTCTGCTTGGTGAAACTGGGCTTTGCTGGCAGCTACAGCCTTAAACCCATTGTTTGGGTATTCACCACCAAAAAAGTACCTCCCTCTCATGACTGTTACATTAGAGTCTTCAGAGCCCAGAGGGAGGCATCTAAGAAAACAACAGGACACCTGGGTTCCTCACAAATGATTATACATAGCTCTAGTCAAGGCGTCCTGTGTCCTGTTTTGCACAGTAGCCGTGTTAAACGGAAGCGAAGCCCAACCTCTGCAAGCAGATTTGTATATTCATGTCAAGGGCACCTTCACAGGAACATCTGCTGAACCCTCTGGAACACAGATGCTGAATTCACTTGGTGAATTTGAACCCATTTGGTTATCGTACCAAAGGAGAGAGGAAAAGGGTCTCTTCTGGCTCCTGGATAGGACTGCCAGAGCTGAAACACTTCCTGCTAAATCCAGCTTTATCAGCATTTTTTATCAGCTTGTGTTGCCTGATAAGTCTTCTGGCCTCACCTGTGGGGTTGGGAAACTCTAAGTACCGGAATGACTCATTCCCAACTCCCACGTGGGCATCAGAAGAGCTATTGCCTGGCTGCTCCATCCTGCTTTGATGGTAGTTGGTCTGGCTCCAAAGAAAGTTTACAGTAAAAGGCTCTCTGTAATGGTGCCTCAATGATCTGGGTGGGCATTGGCATGTGCTCTGAGACTCACTTTCAGAAAATTTTTTACCCCAAAAGAGATTAGTACATGTCAGTTGATCTGTAGTATCTCTCCATATGTTTGCAGGCTCCCAGGATCTGCAGAGGGGTTAGTGGTGCTACATGTAGAGCTGAGCTACGGGAGCACATTGCAGCTTCTGTGGGCCAGCTGGGACGGGGACTCACGGAATCACAGAATCATGAGTTGGAAGGGACCTTAAAGATCATGTAGCTCCACCTCCACTGCCATGGGCAGGGACACCTCCCACTGGACCAGGTTTCTCAGAGCCCTATCCAGCCTGGCCTTGAACACTTCCAGGGATGAGGCATCCACAACTTCTCTGGGTAACCTGTTCCAGTGTCTCACAACAGTCATAGTAAAAAACCTTCTTCATAATGCCTAATCTAAATCTAACCTGTTCTATTTTAAAACCATTGCCCCTTATCCTATCACCACATGTCCTTGTAAAAAGTCCCTCTTCAGCTTCCCTGTAGGTCCTCTTCACACTCACCCACCCCTCTCTGAGCCTTCCCTGCAAACTGCCCGAGCCTGCCTGTATAAAGCCATTGCCCTCCACATGACGAAAACCTGAAATATCTTCCAGGATGGGCACGGACCCACTCAGCTGAAATTTTGACAGCTGCAAGCCTCAGAAAATCTGGGAGTAGATTTTGTGCTGGGTGGCAAATTGAAGAGTTAGCTACTTCTTCAGCTGTGTCCTGGCAGCAGAGGTACAAGGCAGAAACAGAGGAAGGCTGTTTTGTTTCCTCCTCTGCTCTACCAAGCTGCTTCATTTGGGACACTTGCTTGGGACAGGCTGTCACAATTAATTGTTGCATCCATCCCTGACAAATGAGCATGACATCAGAGAGACCTCTTCTTTTTTTTTATAAATACCTATTGCAAATTTTATTAACATGTTAGCACAGACCTGTAGTTAAAACTGAAGGGGACTGAATATTACTCCTTCCTTTCAAGGCTGGCAAAATTTCCCCTCTACATGGAAAAAGCTTCACACTTACTTTTTTTCACTTCTATCTACCATCACGAGCCTTCGAGTTTGTCTCTTTCAAGCCTGCATCCTCTAAAACGCTGAAGTTACATGCAGCTGTGTTCGCGAGCCATCCGCTGCACATGCAAAGCATGCACGGAAAAAGCACCCAAGCAGAGGACCTCCAAAATAGACACTGCTAAACTGCTAATTTACCAGAAAGACATGCTTTGGTCTGCCCTCCCCTGCCCTCTTTTGCTGTTGCTACCTTGCAGTTTATGACATCCAGATAGTGGGAGGTCTGACAAAGTGAACAAGGCAGGGAGCAAGAAATTCCATTCCTGTTGAAACCAGTAATTTCTCTGTGTAAGCTGCTTTTTCATGTGTATGTGTGTGTGTGTGTGTGTGCTTTCTTTTGTGTCACTCTGAGAAGGGCTCTGATATTATTATTAGTTTAAATATAGCTTGCCCTAGGGCGGGGAAATGCACAAGGAAGGAGTCAGCAAGCAGCCTATCTCTCGGAAGAAAAGAGCAAGCCTCACAGCACAGGAACTGGCTTCACTCAAGTGTGCAGTTTAGAAGCCAAAAAACTATTCCAAATGCCATCATTTTGGAGGATACTGAAGAAAACGGACACAAAACGGGCTAAACACAGTGAAGAATGTGGTAAATCAGAATAAAAAGTGCACCTAACTGCAGTCTGAGTGTGGGCTTTGAAGTACAATGTAAGTCTTCCTTAAATTGTATTTTTTTAATCATACTATCTAGTTGCTTAATTTCTATTCTGAATCCAGGCTGGGCCAAAAGTTAAAAAGTAGCTGTAAAAATCAGCAAGGAGCAGAATGTGTAATCTCTGAGATGAGGCTGAAAATGATACTGAAATACAACAGAAGTCAGAGACTATCAGCCATATTATGGAGGATGAACTATAAATAAGAGCATATCTAATTATTTTAAGAGAAAGATGCTGGAATGGAATCTTTAATCAACTTTCTTAATAGGGAAGCGAGAGCTCTGCTGGTTTGTATGGCAAGCTATTTTAATACTGCTGTGTTTAAAATTGTGTGATTACAGTTACCAATAGCAATAAGATCTAGCTCCGGAGGGGAGTCCTAGTGGTTGCAAAAGTTTTTTCTCTATTATTTCTCCAACATTTTTGCTCTCTGAAGCCTCAAGTCCATACTCTCTATCCTACAGCTTGGTTTTGCTTTTCAGCTGGATTTTCAATGTATGCCAACGCCGGACTTCCTATGGAACTGAAAACAAAACGTTTCAGCTTTCGGAGTTATTCTGGCACGTTTTTCTACATCACGCTAGCGGCAAAACTACAGTCAACAAAAGATTGTGCTCCCTCAACTTCTGGCATGGACAGCTGCGGAATATAAAGCCTGATGGTAACAAAGGGGGATAATTTCCTATTTTTCACTACTTATCTCACCGGTTTCAGACTTAGCAATGGATATTCTTTGTGATGAGGAGAGCTCTGTGAACCCAACTGCAAACTCCTTAATACAAATAAACCATGAAAGAAGACTCTACAGAAATGTTTATGGAGCTGGAGAGATTAATATATCACATCTCCTTAATTTGACTGGGGACTCTGAAAATCTAACAAATCTTTCGTGTGAAAGTAACATGGGTCCACCCTGCTACTCTTCCCTGTTTCAGCTTTCACAGAAAAACTGGCCAGCTTTGCTGACAGTGATAGTGATCGTTTTAACCATTGCTGGAAATATTCTTGTCATCATGGCTGTGTCGCTGGAGAAAAAACTGCAGAATGCCACTAACTATTTTCTAATGTCACTTGCAATAGCTGATATGCTGCTGGGTTTCCTTGTCATGCCTGTGTCAATGTTAACCATACTGTACGGTGAGTATTAGCTGTGTAACCTATTGCATGCATTGAGAAGCTCTAAACATTTCATGCACATGTCACTGTTATTATTATTTCATTCTGTTTCCACAAAAAAATGTAATCACTCCATACAAGTTGAAACATACGTAGTTGGTTAATAGATGTAAGAATAGATGAAGTATTTGAATATTTTTCTACTTTATTTATAGTCATTTTAACAGTAGTCCAAAACATTAGTTTATTACTCAGGTGCTGGATGAATTGTCTCAAAGTGTATACGAAGCTGCTTTGTTTTCTGTGTTCTTTTTTTTTCCCCTTGGTTCATAATTTTTAATATTCCTAATGAGAATGTAGGATCCTGCCAGTTACTTTACTCTGCACATATGCACAGAAGCACTAATGGCTACCTTTAGATTAAAAGTAGGCAACCTCTTCAAATTTTTTTTAATGAAGAAATATGAATGTAAATAACTTTCTTACAACCAATATCCTGCTTAGACATTTCCTTACCAGCAAACACTGGAATAAATATTGTGGGAGTTGAAAAAGGGCTGGGAATTAATTCTGCTGAATTTTCATTAGCACTTACAAATACGAATCTATGATTTCTCAGAATAAGTTATTTAAGAATTAAGTGAATAATGACTTACAGTTCATACCCTTGTAGGTGATTAATAGCAGATCTTCTCATTTTCACCAAACTCACTTGCAGCACAGCTCACGCAGAAAAAAGCAGCAGCCTGTGTGTTCAGTTCCCATATTGTCAGGCTGTTGTAATCCCTAAACTTTGAGGAATGAGTTTTCCAGTGCCACAACTGAATTGCTACAATTCAAGGAGAAGCCAGACCATATCAGGAGAAAAGTAAGGTTGTTTGCAGAGATTTCTATTGCTTCACTAATTTAGGGACTAAAGGTACAACATGAGCCTGTGATTTAAGAGAGATTTCATCCAGAAAACTGGAAGTTTATCTCCCAGTTTCAGTATTTCTGCACAGATTGCTCTCCATAGGATCTGAAAACTGTCTTTGGCATCGGTGATGGTGTAACGTTGTGATTTATTGCATTAGAGGTGCAATTACCTCTTGGTGGGAGAGACAGTGAAAAGAGAGACGAGGGAGCAGAAATCATCCGACGGGCGAGATGAGCAAAACCCCTGTAAAATCCTGCCTTGATTCCTTGAGCCATGCAACAGGGACTCCTACTGGCCGTGCTTCGGAGGTGAGGAAAGAGGTGCTCGAAATCCGCAGATCAGAAGCAATCTGGTAATCTGGACGAGGCATTTCTTTCCTGCACGCAGTGAAGCCAAAACCCTGGTCATGGGGGTAAGGCTGCATCACCCTCCTTTGCAATCGCTGGCTTAGAGGAACAGCAGGGAACCCAAAGCCACAGGGGAGGGTGTGTGCAGGCTTTCCTTCCTCTCTGATTTTTCCCTCACAAAGTCAAGAAGGGGAGGACTTTGCAGGGTGACTTGTGAAAAATCATCTGGTGGTGCTCACAGGTACCAGAAGATCTGTCTCGACATAGTGCGCCATCAGCCCCCAGGTTGACCTGATGGGTCAGAGGGAAACCGGCTGTTATACAGGAGCATTTGTTCAGCCTCAGCTGTCCAGAGAAAGGCCAGGGTGCGACCAACATCAGCCACATCACCTATGTTGTCAGCTCTCAGCTCCAGCCAGAGACCTTCGCATCCGTCTTGCTCTGCTGGGATACCCTCAAGGCTGTAGAACAAGGACGCTCCACCACCTGCCATGCAGCCCCTTGTGACTGTTTTGCTCACAAGACAGATGATGTTCTTGAGACCTTTATGGCTACTGTGGACAATCCCTTCTCGAGTGTCCTAGCCACACCAGCCACATGTCTGTCCAGCCTGCATCCTTTGGTCAGACAGGATTCTCCACCCACTCAACATCGTTAGCCTCTGCTTGGGAAAAAGGAGTGGATGGTGGACATGCTCAAACAGCAGAAAATTCAGAGAGCTGATCAACAGCTCCAGTTCCCACCCAAACATGTATCAAGTGCCAGATGCCTGTTTCTCCTGCCTCAGAGACTTGCCCCATGCCAGTGTGGAGCTGTCAAGATTATTGGCAGATGCTGCAGTGGAAGGACTACGCATTCAAGAGGGCTCCTGGGCATTTCAGAGGGCTCCTGAGCAGCAGAGCACTGACCTTAGATATGGCTCAAGGCCTGCCTGGAGGATGTTATTTACAGCCTTCCTCACTCTTGTTGCATCTACAGTTGGCTCCTCTCATGGAGTTCCCATTTTCTTGGCCCTGTATTCTCCAAAGCAGCTTTTCTGATGGATGTTATTTTATCTCTGCCCCATCTGGGTTTATAGCAAGGACAGGAGGTCTAGAAGGATATGACAAATACATTCCCAAAGGCCATTAAAGCAAGAGAACAGATGCATGTTGCCAAGTGTGAAAATATTTTATCACTTTTCCCTGTGTAAACTGTCCTGTCCTGACAAAGAGATGCTGCTGGGAGGACATGCCCCTGAAAGTCAGCCCTCACATACACAGTTTAGAGACTGGATTCCCCATTGGAAGACCAGAAAACAAGATAAAACATATCCATAAGTTCTGTGTGGTTTGCCAGGATTGGGTCGTAGTACAGCAGTCCCAGAGCATCAGGAAACAGGACTGTCTGAGGAGACTAAATTTAACTAGGCACAGATCTAGGTCCTCTGCCTCTCTCTGTTGCGAATCTTGTACTGTATCTCTAAAGGAGACAGGGCCTCCCAAAATGCTAGCATGTTCTCTTAATAGCAGCTTTGGCATTGCCCATTGTCATGGGCAGCTCGGGTAATATGCTCTAAATTAAATCACCACAAGAAGACATGACTAACTGCAAAACCTGCCAGAAGGAGAGTTATTAGTGATTTCCTGCCGGACTAGAAGGGCTTTTGAATGGGCGTCCAGCAGGGTTCTGCTTAGCCTGGGTCTGCTCAGTACTGCTTCAAACAACTTGGACAGGCTATAAGAGTGTGAGCTTACACAGCTTTCCAGAAACACCAAGCTGGGAGAGGTTGCAAGCACTCAGAGGGACAGGATTGGAATCATCAACAATCACGTGGAGCCCTGAGGGAAAGTCTGATGAACAAATAACGTTAAGTGAGAATAAATGTAGATACCCATTTAGGAAAAAGACAGCAAACCAACTACTGCTGGGGAAGTGTGTCCAGGTTTCAGGAATGCTGAACAAGATCTGGCTGTCAAAATGGATTGTAAGCTAAGCATGTGACACTAGTATGATATTTTTATAGAAAAGGCACTCATCATTCCAGGCTGTGTAAGTAAGGACCTTCCTTGCAAGATCTTGTATTTCACTTAGCAGTTGGGGGCCTTTGCAGGAGTACTGAGTCCTGGTTTGGTCACTGAACAACAAACAAGATTACAACAAACAGATTACAGGGCAGAGGAACCAGAAGCACAAAAGTTTTAAAAGAATCATCTGTAAGCAGAAGACAAAGGCATTGGCTTTGCTTAGCCTGGAAGAGAAAAAGAAAAAAACTAGGCAAGACATGATAACCATCTTCCAATAGCTTCCAGAAAGGAGAGTAATCATTTATTCTTCATGGCGAGTGGAAAGAACAAGAAAAAAAGGGAAGGCCTAATTTGCAGCCTAAGAATATAGGTTGTATATTGGCAAACACTAATGCATTTTCTTTGGATTGCTCTTTCTGGGGGAGCATATCAATATTCATTGATACAGTGAATATTCTTGTTTAATTATGTGGTGGGTGGCCAAAGACAGGTGAGATAAATATCACTGGTATGCAACAAAATACATTTCTTTCTTTAGCTGCTAATAAAGATCTAAAGATCTAAAGTCTCAGTTTTGGAATTTAGATGGCTTTGCGTACCAGCAGATGTTAATAATGCAGTAATTACAAGCATAAAAAGTCATAAACCAAAATTGAGAACTTGCAGGTTTGCAATGACAAAATTGCTTCTCCTTCTGTAGATTTGCTGCCAGAAAAGATTAACTATAACATCAAGCATTAGCCTTATGCAAATAGAATTAAAGGAAAAAACATATGCTTCCTGTAGCTTGGGAAAGAAGCAGAACTTATCCCCAAAGCTACAGAGTTAGAACCTTGCAAGCAAGGAAAAAGAGTTTCCTGAACTAGTGTCAAGCAGCTTTTGTTGAAGGTGTCACTTACTACTGGCTTCTACTAAATGGATACATGCGCTAAGATACGTGTCACACCAAAAGATCTGAGTATGTCATGTTCTTAGCTGATGTCACCTTTCTCTTGTGCAGGATACACGTGGCCTCTACCTACAAAGCTCTGCGCCATCTGGATCTACTTGGACGTGCTTTTCTCCACTGCCTCCATCATGCACCTCTGTGCCATTTCACTGGATCGCTATATTGCCATTCGAAATCCCATCCACCACAGCCGTTTTAACTCAAGAACTAAGGCTTTTGCAAAAATAATTGCTGTTTGGACCATTTCAGTTGGTAAGTGAGGCAATATTTCAGAGTGTAATTGCAGATTTCTAGCCTTTGAGTGGATTTGACACATATACTGGAGTCTAAAACTGTACTCTCTGCCTGCAATATTTTTCTTGCCACAGTCTAAGAAGTGCTGTAGTATAGTAATTATGCAATGGAAATCCATAACAACAATGGGAAATGGAGGAGAACTGAGCAGCACTGTCACTGAAAAAATATACATCAGTGTTAGTATTACTGCACAGTTCCCTTTCAGATCATCTGGTTTTGCAGACTCTCTGAGCACTGGCAGCTCACTTATTCAGAAACAAAAAAAAAATATTAAAAAAAATCACTCTCTTGCCCTGGAAGAGATCGGTGTTGCCAGCAATCAAAGGTAATTATCCATTTCCCTGACTAATACAAATTATTGCACTGTCACTGAAAAAATATACATCAGTGTTAGTATTACTGGGTTCAGGTTTTTTTTAAAGATGCGTTAATTTCCTATATTGATTATCCATCATTACCTTAACATCCAAAAAGAAAAAACTATCTCAAATGACAAAAAAAGGTTCCCTGTTTTATGCAAGTCAGTCTTCCCCAACTTCTAGTTACCCTAATTTGCTCAGAGATGTTTCTCATGCGAAGATCTTTTCTGCTTTTCTCGGTGCGTAGGGTAGGGCATTTATGCACCCTACTTAGAAGGAATTAAATACACTGCGTACTCCATAAATGAGAGAAATTTCCCCACAGGACAGTTCAGAATTGTAGCCTAAAATAGGTGCCCTGAAGGAGTTCACAGGTGAATCTCTCTCTGCACTGGAAAATCTTAGAAGCTTGAAACCAGGTCACAGGAGTGCCACTCTCCTTTCCTGGGGTGGCAGCACCCTCAGTCAAGAGCAGTTCCATGGTGAGAGAGGTGGAAAGAGCTTGGTGTCTGATGTCATCAAGGATTTTCTCACACAGCTGGGGCAGTGGTTCTCAGACATGTTGAAAGCACAGTTCCCTTTCAGATCATCTGGTTTTGCAGACTCTCTGAGCACTGGCAGCTCACTTATTCAGAAACAAAAAAAAAATATTAAAAAAAAATCACTCTCTTGCCCTGGAAGAGATCGGTGTTGCCAGCAATCAAAGGTAATTACCCATTTCCCTGACTAATACAAATTATTGCAAGTGGTAACTGTAATGCATTACCATTCTTCTGAGGGGAAGGAAAGGGGATGATGCCTGCTTGCTGCTCTGGCCTGTCTCCTGGTCTCCCTCTTGATCCTGGCACGGAGTCAGAGAAAAAGCAGTCTAGGATTTTTAGGACTTAAAATAGCTGTTTCTTCTGTGCACAGCAAGAAAGAGTGGGAGGCCTCTCTCAACAAGAGGACAGTTCTGCATCCTCCAAGACCTGGTGAAGTTCAAAGGCATCACGTATGATGCCGGGGTGCATTCAGCCAATCAAATGTAGATATCCAGCACAAGCCAGATGAATTCCACCCTAAAAATACCTAGCGCTCAACAATAAAGTTAGCCTAGAGAAACTCAGCTGTAAATGTCTTCATTTAGATTAGATGAATCATACCTGGAATCTCTACTGTCATTTTTTTAATCAATCCAGCAGGAAACTTGCTACTTACTCTGTCCAGTTTTTCCAACCTTGGACACTGCTAAGAGCAAGCATTTTCAGTGTATTCTCCATGGAATATAAAAAAGTCAAGCACTCCTTAAATTTGTGCATACTGTGCTTGTCTGCATTTGTGTGTGGTGTCTGTACTTAGCATGTGTGAAATTACTGTCCTTTTAAACACAAATAAATTCACAGAATGAGCAGAATGACTATTTCAGGGGCAAAACAGTGGTCCCTGCTCCTCAGCATCTTTACTTAGACAGTAGTTCACTGCCAGTGTGTCTGAATTATCTCACTATTCAAATCAATCCAGGAAAAAATAACATTTAAGCCCTATAACTTAGAACATTGTTTATGTCCTGTAGCAGAAGCATTTAGTTCTTTGATATCTCTGTATTTAATTTAAAAAGTTAGGACTATTCTTTGCAGTAATGACTGATGACAACTTAACCCATTGTAAAAACACCTTTTCTGCTCTCTCGAGAATTTTCTTTTAACTGTGGTCAGATGAGCCACAGATGCTATTTAGTCCCTATATAGATGCTATATAGTCCCTATATATAAAATTCTGAAAATTACAACTCCTTATTTTATTGGGAAGCACTCGAGTGTGACATGAGTGAAGAGGACAGAGTCCTGCTTTACTGCAGCTGGATGAGGAGACATGTAAGGGAATGGTGGATGTTAGGAAAATAGGTGGGTTGATACAATAAGCTCCATCTCATTCGCACATCACATCATCAAAACAGCAAGTAGGTTAAATAGATATAAATGAATTCAGGCAAGCACACCGAAATATGCAGGAATAAAGTGGTGCTGAGCTGGTTTGCTAGTCCTGTGGAAGTGACAGGCATCAGTAGATGAGCTGAAGAACAGGTCTGTTCCCAGCCTGGTAACTGTGTCACAAACGAGCTGTGTCAAACGTGATGTGCTCTAGAGGACAGGCAGGGAAGCAAACACACAGCAAGCTATAAAGAAGCTGCTGAGACAGGCATCGTCAGACTGGAATGAGTTTGCACCGTGGCATATTGCTATGATAACTGAACAAAGAAAAACACCGGTATTGTAAGGAATCTTAATCATAGCATCACAGAATTGTCAGGGCTGGAAGGGACCTTAAAGATCATGTAGTTCCAACCCCCCTGCCATCGGCAGGGACATCCCCCACTAGATCAGGCTGCTCCGAGCCCCATCCAGCCTGGCCTTAAAAACTTCCAGGGATGGGACTTCCACCCCCTCTCTGGGCAACCTGCGCTAGTGTCTGATCCCTTGACTGATCCAAGATCACCCATGCAACTTGCTGTCAGTGGGTCATTCACCCTGTCCTTCTGATCTGCCATGATCCAAGTTAGAACAGATAGGAAATAGTTTCTGAAGAACGAGGTGATTTCTACTTCACTTACTAATAGGCAATGGTTTATGAACAAAGAGGCACTCAATGTGTCATTTACCAGTCTCCAGGCTCTCAGTGCTACTTAGAATGGCAGGGTTATAAATTATTTAACTCTTTGCATTTCCATATAGCTACAGCTCTCACAGACAGATCTGGTGCTGGGCAGAGCACACTCTCCACAGTGCACGGTGTGGTTGCCGTCTCACTGACAAATTCAGAGAGGTGGGAGTTTCTCGAGGTTTTGCCTTCCAGCCTTCCTCTTGCTTCTGCAGTCTGCAGCTGAGCTGGTGCCCTGTGAAATTTCATGATGTGTGTGACAGGAGGTAAAAAGCAAGAGAAAGAAATGAAAGACAAGATGTTTCCCTGTGTAGAGGCTTGTTTTACCAGAGGAAGAAGGGGGAACCTGCTGATCAGAGACCCTCAATATCTCCCTCACTGTCAAAATCCTTAGTCCGAACTTTCACATAGAAACCTTCAATGATCACTTTACCAGGCTGAGTCTCCATCTATATAGACTCTGTTTGTGTGGCAGTATCCCATACCAAGCTCACCTTCGTATCCATCTCTAAATCTTTTCTAATTCTTCTGCAACCTCTTGCAGTCATAGGTGGGCAGACTACAAAATTCAAGACATGGACACACCATGAATTCATGTGGTGCAGTAATGTTTTCTACCTTGTTCTAAATTCCCTCCTTAATAAGCCTTACTTTTTTTTTTTAATCTTTAAGACTATCCTTTCACACTGAGCTCAGTGACTCCAAAATCATAGAATCACAAAATGGTTTGTATTGTGGGGGACGGGACCTTCAAAGATCACCTAGTCCAGCTCCACTGCCATGGGCAGGGACATCTATCACTAGAGTAGCTTGCTCAAAGCCTTGAACATGTCCAGGGAGGGGGTTCCTACAACTTCTCTGGGCGACTTGTTTCAGTGTCTCACTACCCTCATCATAAAAAATTTTTTTCCTCATGTCCAACCTAAATCTACCCTCTTTCAGTTTAAAGCCCTTGCCCCTTGCTCTGTCACTACAGGCCCTGAGAAAAAAAAGTCTCTCTCCATTTCCCTTTATACACTGAAAGGCTGCAGTAAGGTCTCCCTGGAGCCTTCTCTTGTCCAGGCTAAACAGCCCCAACTCTTTCAGTCTTTCTTCATAGGAGAGATGTTCCATTTTCGTGGCCCTCCTCCCTCTCCTGAGTAAAGACAAATATTTTTGCATATTTGGATAAAGTTCCCCCTTAACTAATGTACAACTCTTTGCTTTATTGAACTGAATTTTCTCTGCTACTTTTCTGCCCATTAGTTGAGATTTATGAGGACTTTCTGCAATTCTCTACAGCCAAAAGCAGTGTGTCACCAGCACATTTATTCAGTTCCTGTGTCCATGAAGACAGGTCACAGATGGGCTGAACAGCTCTGGTGAACACAGAGGGTTGTTGGACTCTGCCTTCTGCTGCTCTAACTGTGAAAACAAACCATTTAATCCTACTCCTTGTTTTCTGTCTTTCAACCCATCCTTTTTCTACAAAAGAACCTTTCTACTTCTGCCATTACAGTTTAATTTCTTTAACGGACTTTGACAAAACAGTGTTGTCAGAGTTGTTTCTGGAAATCCAGGAACATTATATCAGCTGGATCACCCTTATCGACCTGCTCACTGACTCCTGCAAATACTTCCAACTGATTTGTGGTGCATGCAGAAGTTTTCCTGGTGCTTTCAAACCTATGCATATCCCTTTCATTGTGACTTCTAATTTGGCTAAGTAATAGCACTTTCATTCACTAAATTTGCAATTTTCCTTTTATTCACTAAATTCACAAATTTATTCAATGAATTTGACCCCAAGACCAGTTAACCAGTGGTCTTCTTTCCACTGTCTTCAGAGATACATGAAATATTTTAAAACAGCATTAAGAAAGCACAGATAATTTGATTTACTTGAGTTCTGAAATCTTGACTTTCTTAGTTAAAAAAAAATTGTACTAGCATTTAGTTTGGCATTTAGTGGAAGAAGAGGATTTAGCCAGCAGCCTTTCTTTCAATAGACCATGTAATGCCACAGGCAATTGGTTTAAAATGGATTCTAATTACTGTAACAGTTTCTAATCATGTCTTTATTTCTTAAATCATCCAGTACCCAGAGTGGCAAGATAATTAGATTATTTGTAGCTGTCGAAAGCAAAAGCCCAGGAAAACCTGAAAATTTTTCCATTAGTTTTAAAGCACAGAGGTCGTTAAAGAGAACAGGTGTAAAAAGCTCAAGTCTTTTCCCTCTTTAGAAAAGTTAGAGTTGAAATTTGAACAGCGTTTAACTGGAATTTATAGAATTGTAAATAGATCCTATGCTGAAAAACACAGGTAAAGCACATCTGAGTCCTAAGTGAGCCTAAGAAACTCATTGGTGTCCAAAAGGCCAACAATGCATCATTCTCTCTTTAAAAAATCCTTGAAAGGGCCACATAGAATAATTGGTCAGGAATGTTAGGCCCTTATGTAAATATCATTCCTCAGTCCTTATTTCTCTATATTTCTCTGTTACTGGTCTATGTAATGTGAAGTTTTGATGAGGTCCAAATCCGCTTAGTTGAGTTTTCTCTTGTCGCTTCTCACTTGCACTACACATCTGTTCACTGCCTTCAGGCAGTCGCTGCTCTCCCCAGTCACCAACAACTTAGGTTTATTCAGTACTTTTCGTGCAGATAATAAGTCCAAAGTGTAGCTGGATGCAGCTGGTGAAATACCTCCCTCTTAAAATGTCATTGCTTTCGAGGCTTCAAAAATACAGAAATATTGTTGTGCATGAAGCAACTTTCTCCAAAGTGCAGGGTGTAAAAGGTTACCTGCAGATGTACAAAACAAGCCCAGGGCAACTGAGCCCTCTGACAGTTTGATGGTGTGAAGCTTTATGTTGACATAGATGCTTACACCTCCCTCCCAGGCAGCCAGCAATTTCTCTGTGTGAATTCTTGCTGTGCTACAGAGTGCAAAGGGCCCAGAGAAACAGCTGGGATTGGGAGCTTGCAACTGCCAGTGTCTCTGGATTGTGGTTTGTTGACAGCTTTGGCCTCCTTCGGCTCACTCCTCCTTCTGCCAAGGACAGTTTTCACTCGGAAGTCTTTATAATGGTTTCAAAAGGCACAAACAGCCAACGGCCTGCAGGTTGGGAATCCCTGTTCAGGATCCACCACATCCGCCATTTCTTCCAGGTGACATATTTATAATTTGCCAGTTCATTCAAGTCTAATTTAGGGATGGCTTGGCACAGGAAAAGACCATTTGCTATAGCATGGAATATACTGCCAAAATACATAACACTTTAAATAGTGACACACAGCACTGTACCTCAACAATATAGATTTAAAGTTGAGCACTTAAACTTGGAAGTGTTGGAGCTAAATATCTGCTGCACTACTCCCTTTATCATATACTCATTCACTTTGCTTCCATTTCTTCTCCTGAAAATTTGGCTTTGTGTTCTTGTCAGTATTTATAATAATTTCCTTAGTTAACACCGCTTTTTTATTATTATCATGCTAATGAAATCATCTCCCAGACAGTGGACATACTCTTTGCTCTTTCCAGCTGGAGGCTCTCAGGGGCAAACATTGGAAGTTTTTTTTGTTTGGGTAATTCCTTAAGAATTTTCCATTTGTGGATGTAGATGCCACCATAAAAATCACATGCCATAAAGATGTTGTCAAATATTGTGACACAACCTGTAGAGAAATTTGCATTAACTATAATGAAGGGCTGTGGTGCAAAATTTCATAAACAAAGTATTAGAGCTTCATTATCATGTCACAGAAACAGGATCTTCAGCAGAGAGGGTTGGACTAGATGACCTTTAAAGGTCCCTTCCAGCTCAACACATTCTATGATTCCATTATTATTTTACAGAGACACAACGTATGAGGCTCAGCAGTCAGCAGCAATTATACCAGTAGAAAGTTCATTGCCACACTAATGACTCCATCAGCAATGACAACTAATGAGTAAATGAGCACTTCATGCACAGGTTGTCCAAGGGAAGTTAACGTTCAGCCCTGTGACACACATTTCTGGGTTGGCTAGCACATATATTCTGGTTGTCAGATATTTCTTAAGATGATTCTGAGAAAGAGACATAAATATCCTACTTACTTTCCCCACTGATGTACATTATTCCCATATTTCCCACGTAATAGAATCCTTGGCTTGATTTGTTCTTCCCAGAAGAATGAACACATCTCATTAACCAAACCAACAGCTTTCCACACGTATCTCCCTCTCATAACTATAAAAAAGCTTGCATTTTGAATTTGTGTTTTTTTCATTGTCTGACAAGGAGGTGTGACTAACCTTATACTTTTCTTTATGAAAAAAAATATGCTCAAAGGATGGTAATGGTCGAACTGCTTTCTAAATTCTCAGAGATACAGAGATAAAGAAACAATATAAAAATATACAGGGCCTCATTTCCAGACCAGAAACATTGAGCACTCTAGCATACATCTGGATAGGGAAGAATACATCATACCAATACATATGTTACGTCAAACGAAGAATAATTATTATGTATACATTTACCATTTTCTTTGTCTAATTACCTGATTGTCAGGAGAAGAATAAGGTTTTTGCTTATGAAAAAGGCACACACCCATTTTGTGAGCACCTCTTTTACAAGAGACATTTTGGTTTATGGGTGAAAAAAGGAATGAGAAGTGGTCACAACATTGACCATTGTGACATTGTGTAGCTTTTCTTTCTGCTTTGGTTTTGTTTTTAAGGGCAAATTTAAAATGATAGAGCTACTTTTTAATAACAGGGCTACGTGGAAAGAACTTGGTTAGTTGAGGTACTGGTGACATAATTTGTTCATTGTCTTTCTTTTAAACTTGTCTTTGCTTTAAAGACTGTAAGGACAACGTTGTTCTTCCCCTTGAAGCTACCAGCCAAAGACCATTCAGTTCAGCTGGACCAGGCTGGTCCTATTATCAGGTTCCCTTGAATGAATAAGTAACTGTTTGTGGTTGGCAATATGATTTATAATCAGCTAGTTCCTCTTTGTAGGATGTGTCAGAGTAAATGAAATGTTTTAAGAAAAAAGGCGGTAACAGTACAGTGCCCATCGTAAGCTATTCCTCCTTCTCTGCAAGGCTGTATTTTTTAGCCAGTCGTGTACTCAGCACAGCATGCAATACCTACAGGAATCCAGAGTGGCTTTCCCATCCAGAGAGGGAAGGATGAGCTTAGGTCCTACTGCAGAATACCCCTTTCTGCAGAAAATGCTGTGTGAAAGCCACATGCAAGATAAATGAGCAGAAAAGTGCACCAGGAATCATGCTGGGATTTATGAACTCTGTCATCTGTACATTGTAATCACATTTAATCACCTTCTAAATTAAAAACAATGTTGTTAAAGCAACATGGTATTACATAGAAGAAATTGTCAACAACAAAGAAATGTTCATTAATTTTAAAATTACACAGGGCAATTTTACAGCTTCTTTTATGCATTTTAAATAATTAAATTTTATTTAAGCCAGATGTTGTATTTTATAATGTTGAGAAAAAGAAATATATCATGAAATTCTGCTTTAAAACGAAATCCCTATATTCACCTCAATTAGCAGGAACACTGCAAACTATGGTGCACTCAGGCTGCAATTAATTTTCCTCATCCCATGCCATTGGCATAATTTCTAAGCAGAAGACCAGCTAATATAAGTTGTGGTTTTTGTCAGAGCTGAGACAACATATTCCTAATTACCCACAACAAATTTAGAAATACCTGTCAGCTGTTTTGTGCTATGATGTCCTCCAGAGTCATTGATGGAAAACAGCCTGTCAAACTCCTAAGACACCCTGAAAGCAGTACTGAGGCACTGAGATAAAGTCTCTCTTTTTTGGCTGATAAAAACTGAACCTGTGTATTTCACACTATTCAGTCCTGTGGTTATGTTGCAAGTGAATCACACCCACTGGAAAGACTTTTTTCCTTTCGGTAGAACATAGTCCTCGTTGTGGTTCTGTATTTGATCCGAGTTTTGAACTGTCAGATTGACCTCTATTACTAGGATCATAGACTGAGCTGAACTGTGAGTGTCCTGAGATAAATACTGTGGGTTTAGATAGCAAGTCTGTTGAGCTTAATGTTCTCATTACTAGCATGAAAGTGCTCAAAAGTTTTGGGTTGAATGGTCCCAGTATAAAACTAGCCCTGCCTTGCATACCACTGCAGGACATGACGAGGTCTCTCCAGCATTCAGAGTAGCCATTTCCTGATGCAAGGGCAGTTCATGTGTATATTTTTCATTTTCAAGGTGATTTATGACCTTTAGCAGAAAGATAAGCCAAGGGATTATGCTACAGCACCTACATAGACACCTGTAGATGGGAAGTACAGGCAGATATGATCTATCACTTTTTCATCTCTTCTTCAACCCTGCCATCATCTACGTGTGGTGAGGACACCGACTCGTATAATACTAGAGCAGTTCAGTTGGGGTGAAGGGCATTATCCGCTGGGTGGACAGTGAAGCATAAAGCAAAGAATCCTGAATCACAATGTTCAGACCAGTGCAGGTGTCCAAACTGCTTCTCATCCCGTTTTTCTGTCCAAATTTTCCATTGTGTCAGGACATCTACTGCAATAGTTGTCCAGCCATTGGTGCAGTCTCCTCGTATAACTCATAAGAGGCTGACCATTTGCTTATTCAGTTGCCTCTTCAAGCAACCACAAAAGGAGGAATGCAGAGACAAAATACAGACCTAGATTAAAGTGGGACCTGGTCTGAAGTCTAAGAAATCCAGAAGAATTACAGTTTTGTTTGCCTGTGCCCTTCAGATTCAGCAAAAAAATTGTTGCTAAAAAATAATAATAATTAAACAATTTACCTGCTAGTTACATTCAGTCTCCTTGTAAACTCACAACAAGGTCAAGTAGCACTGCTCAGAAAGATAGCAATAGAAATCATTATTCAGTTCATTGAAGGATTAAGATAGAGTTAAGTAAATTATCAGCATTCAACAAAACATACCAAGTAATAGTTAAAAGCCCAAAAGTACAAAGGATCTTGTCACTTAGACTGCTCCAAAAACATTATTTGCTTATGATAGTGGAATATTTAAGATCTTTCCATAATTTCTAGCTTATTGTTACTATTTTTTAAAACCTTTTTTAGGATTACTATGTAAGTAGCATGCATAGCATATAATGAGTTAGCCTGGAGGAACCTTCGGGAGATCCATAGCTAAAAAGGCAGACTGATAATGTGTGATCTGGGAAGATCCTGTTACAAACCCATGATATTTCTTTCTTTCTAAAAGCACAACTATTCCCAAATCTATTCTCCTAAGGGCCTGAACAGCAAACATCACAAAGTCATCTGACGTGGAATACAAAAAGGTCCTGTGCTAAACAGGAGGGATATCACAAGTGGCTGGGGTTGATCCCACTTGGAGACTCTTTTCCATTTCAGATTAATATATTTACCTTAGCTAGTGACAACCATAAATCCGTAGCTTCTTTTCGAGTAGAAATTAAACTATTGCTACAGGGAGTGTAAAAACATCAACGCCATTTAAAAAACATTAACTGAGTACACAGAAAGGCAAAAGGATGTTTGAGCTGCTGTGCAGCGTTTTGCCGAGCCGCAGAAGCAGCAGGTTTGTCTGTCCAGGAGCTTTAAATAAGAATGCATAGCACCTTTTCCTTCTCTCGGAGCTGGAGACCCACAGCATGTCTTGCAATTTTTTAAGCCAAACATTCGCCTCTTTTTCATAAGGTCAGTCACTTCTCATCACTTCTAATCACCATGGATGAAGAAGTGGTTACACGGCCGTCATCAGGCTGCCTTCCCTGAAGGAGAACATTAAGCCCAGCTCCCTCCCGACTCCCAGCAGACGTCAGGACTGTAGCTGCCATCTGCCTACCCTTGTCTTCAGCTCTGCTCAGCCAGCACCCCCCAGGCAAGCTGCTTCCTCAGCCTCCTGCCCACGCTTAGCCAGGCACCACCTCACTCTCTACTATTTCCAGGTTCTGAGATAGTGATAAGTCTAAATCTCACCAAACATCAGACTGCAAATAAATCGATATCGTAAATAATAATGCAATTAAATTAGAGGGTGGGAGGTATTAAAAGGCTTTTGTTATTACATTAGAAAGCCTCCCCAGTCCTAGATTTTTGGAGATGTATTTTGATTTTTTGCAGCTGCGATTTGATTTTTGCTAGGCACTGTGCACGCGACACGCCATCCTCGGCTCCCTCACTGGTGGGAGGCAGGGATTAAAGTGCAAGCAGATGCTCAGTGGAAGCTGGAATCCGTGTAGAAGGGCTGGCACATGTGGGGACACACGCCCCATCAACTTCACTTGAAACACAACACCACTGTCCCAGTTGGAAGTGCTGGGACAGAGATCAGGGTGATGTGCAGGTAGAGGAATCCTTCCAGGAGACTTCACCAGACCCATATGAAAATACAGATGCTATTGACAAACTACAGGGCTGCAAAACTTGCAGAGATCTCCATAGCTACGCTCTACCCATTCTTCCCTATGCACCTGAGAGCTGGCAGGACCTCTCCTTTGAGCTAACAGATAGGGCAGCAGTGATGCATTGCCATGCTGCAGGCTAAAGGTTTCACAGCACTGACCTTGTTTGTCTTCAGGGGATTGCCAATGTTTGTAATGACCTACACACATGGTTATCAAAACAAGGCTGATGTAAGTAGCGATGACTTCAGATCACAAAAACACAGCTTGCAGTTCAGTTATTTAGAAAAGCCAGCAGTCTTATTTGTGTGGGTATGTGGGCATGTGCAGATGGGTGCACGTCCATGTGAAATCAGTGCTTTTAACATGACATATCCATTTGGTGGCCTAACCCTTGACAGATATCCACATGCCTCGAAGATATGGAGGATATAGACCACTCATGCCTTTCCACTTCTTGTCATGTTACATACTCTTAGATTTTAAAATGCTCCTGAGGTTGCAGGCGAGTCTTCCTGGCCTTCCTGTTTTCGAGCACTTCTCCATGAGAATAACTGGGCTAGTGAGAAAGAGAAGCTTCTTGCCAGATCAAATCTAACCGAGCCCAGCTCACAGCAGAAGGAAGTTATGACATCCACACAGACGGCCAGGATGGAGTGGGGTGTGCCCTTCTCTTAGTGCTCCTTCAGCATTGCCACTCTGATACTAGTTGTCCATATGCTCTCTGCATTGTCTAAGAACAACAGGATTGAGCAGGGCATAGGAGGAACAATTTCATCTTGGATGTGATCTGGCACTGCGGTGCCAAAATGCTGCTGAAACACTCCCATAATGATTTCTTTGTCCCACCCCCCAGGAGGGGCTAAGTTTTCACCTGGGGAACACAGGAATGATACTTTCTCACGTGAACAAGTTTGCTCTACATGGCACAATGGCATGCTCCTTACTGGAGATCAGTCTGAGTGGGTTCCTCTGGATCAGTAAAGAAGAAAATGATTTTTAGGCTGTCTCTACTACTGACTATTAACCTCCTGGAAATCCTGGAGCTGAACAACTCTGTCTGTCCTTCTGCTGCAAAAAAGCAAGCCCAGATGTCTTCTTGCCTTCCTCTTCTTCTCTGTAGATGCATTCATATAGGCTTGTATTTGCACAGAAGTCTACACAAGGCAAAGAAATCTTTTCAGCCAGCAGTTCTCACACTTCTCGAGTCTGGGGCTAGGATCTTTTGACATCTTTCTCCAGGCTTAACCCCTAAAATATTCAGAATCAGACTGTAAGGTCTAACCAAGCACAGTAAAAGGGAGATTCATCAAATCCATGGGAGACTAGTGGAAGAATCTGGCATGCAGTACACATTACTTTGTCCTTTAGCCATACTGTGCAAAAATTTATTTACTGGGAAGTGTGATATTTCTTATTTATTTAGGAAAATTTCTGTGCTTCAGCAGATATTATAGTAAACAACCATCTGGAGTTCAAATATATATGTAATCTACAAGAAAATTTCTGTATCAGTTGATAAAATCTTTCAATTTTCTGAATTTTCCACTGATCAAGAGCATACTCCTTCTATTTGCTATTTGGCCCTAGAGGTGAAAGTCTTATCTGCAGGTATCCTGAACTGCAAGTCACCAGCATGCTAAGTCCAAGCAGAAATACTTCTAATCTACAAAGCCAGCAGCATGGCAGAGCCTCAGCTAAAATGAGGCAACTTGCAGTCAAGAACCAAGGAGGTCATTATCTGGGAATAACTAGAGGCACATCATGAAATAACTACAAAAAAAAAATATTCAAATGGATACCAAGACTAGCTTTGGAAAGTGCAACTGCCTCCCTGCTTATGAAAGACAAGACCAGGCAGCATAGCTTTCTCCAGTGATTTCTTACCCCTTGGAGGCGTCTCCTCTGCCCACTACAGTCAACAGAAGGTGAAGGCAGCCTTTGCAGACCTGTGCTAGCACTAAAGAGTTTGTTGCAATAACAAGATTCTTTATTCCAGCTTGTTCAGTTGAAACTACTGGGATCTGTTTACCATTCCTCCTTGCTACTTACATGAATAGAACAATCTGAAATCCCCAGTCCCTAAATCCATTTTCAAAATAAATTTCTTTGGTATATTTATAAATCTTTCTTTATTTCTTTCTGGCCATTTGATAAATGTAGACTTCTCTATGCCTTTATTAGTCCCTTTAGGGACAGGGCAAACATATTACACAGATAACAACTTCTCTTGATTGGAGATAGTTGTGAGAAGCCAATAAGCATCTTGGCAGAGGCCTCTGCCTACAACAAAGCTGGAAAGCAAAGACCATATTGGTGGAGAGGCTCCACTGAAAATTCCCATACAAAAAGGTTCTGCCTTCCTCAGGTAAGCAAAAGGACTGGAAAATCCAACAAGGAAACAAGAAGGACCAGATGCGAAGGACATGGAACTGCTGTAAACAAGTCCTGCAGTGCAGCTAAAAGAGGGGATTTGGGGTGTGCATAGGCAGGAATAGCATTTCAAGCCAAGAGCAAAGAAACTGCTTCTTTGCAGTTGGATTCTTGCTGCCTCTAGGAAATAGGGCTGCATGAACATTTTGTAAGGGAACAGGCTTATACCAAATCAGCAAGTGACTCTATCAGTCAGCACTTTCCTCTCATACTTCAGCCCACCCTGGAGCCTGGGGTTTCTAATCAGTGGGGTCAAAAAGGGAAAACTGTTCTTCACTTCTTGCTTTGCCTTCCCTTTAATGTTCCTCTAATTCTGTTTCTATTTAATTTGTTATCATAGTCCTACAAATTAATTTGCACAGACACATCTCTGTACCTTTAAGAAATGGGCTTCAGGGCTGAAAATATAAATGAGAAATACATCAGGAATACACTGAGACCTTCCTTATTTTGTTTTTCTAAGGAGATATAGACCATTTACAGCATTATATCACTATAAATGATCATTTACAATAATATTCTCACATAAAAAGAGCTGAATATATCTCCTGCTAGGCTAAATAATGTGTTTCCTTAGAGATTTTAGTAGCTTCCAAGAACAAAGCCATTTCAAAATTTATAGAATAATCCAAGTGTTACTTGGCACCCCTTACATGAAGTTAAATATAAAGTAGTTTTCCTTTCAGCTGTATTAAAGAGAATATGTGTGATCAAATAAAATGTTCCAAGGGAAAGCTACAGAAAACCAGCTCTGTGTATGTCCTCAAATAAAAACCTAGATTTGGCCTACAGACTGCTCTGACTCCAGTCCTGTGAGGATGGTGCCTTGAAATGTGGAAAGGAAACGATGCTCAGCTGGCACTGGGACTCACTTAGCTCTTGAGGAAATCCATCTCAAAGCAAATATTTTCTGAGGATTTGTGAGAGAAAGCTCCTCATCCACTCCTGTCCCCAACAACACTAGTACCTGCTGCTAAGTAAGAGGTCCATGCTTGTCTCGCATGCAAGGAGAAATTCTACCCCAGGACTTTGGGGACACTGGCACACTGACTAGGAAAGGCAGAAGTTTTTTAACATTCAGGCTAACTAGATGCAACTTCAGATGGTGGCTCCCAAACCACCCAGAGCTTTTTGATATGCCCTGTTCCCAGGTAGAAGATTCTGGTTCTACATTGCCACCCAGCAGCAAACTGCAAAATCTTGCTGTTGGCAATGTGGCTGGGACTATCTGAGTAGCAACAAATATAGGACATGAAAGATTTGTCACCACTGGAAATGAGTCAGTTGGGAAATAACATTTTCAAGTACTTGCAAAAGTCAGTTAAGTGTTTGCAGGTCACAGGAAACGATGGTTCCCATAACAGCAAATGCCACGCTCCAAGGAGGCACATGATGCCAGACTAGTGGCTCTCCTGCAAATGTTTAAGTGAAAGAGCACAATTAGTTTTTGCTAAGCTCCAGCTCCTGATATAAGCTCCAGAGACATTTACACCCAGAGAAGGATATGGTCCATGGTCCCCCCACAAGTAGCTCACTGTGATTTGTGTTCCTAGAGCAAGCAGACATCCACGCAGGGCACCATGGTAGACTAAAATAATATTTTTGTGTGGCTATTTCAGTTCAAAATACTGAAAATAATGTAATGGCAATGTTTATACAACATGAAAATAAGGGTATGAGTTGTATGCCTTGGGAGCTAGCATGAGAGTACACATGGATGGCTGCTGGGTGTTTGCTTCTGTAAATGTACCAAAGGAGGATATTTGCTGAATACAGAAAAGCACCAAATACTAGGTATGGGCTTTTCTGAAGAAATTAAACAATATTGCTGTATTGAGCTGCAATCACTTCAGAGGTCCCCAGTGTCAGAGCGCATCGCTGTGCAATGGCCCATATGACTTGGCCCATAACCTGAGTATGTCTGAATCAATGCGACTGCTAAAATTTGAGCTGGGGAGGCTTTTTAAATTTTTCATTCAAAGGTGAATAAAGGTACTGAATTTTGTTGAGAAAGTATAATGACATTTCTAAAAGGTATTTTATATCCCTCGGACATTTATGAAGGCATATAGTAATGTTCATTTGTATTTAAATTGATTAAAATGGATAAATGTGAGGTGAAAGCACGTGGCTGGCAGTTTTTGCTTGAAGGAGACTTCACGGAAGGAACCTTGACTTTATCACTTCACTGCCCCTCCTCTCTTCATCCTAAGCAGCCGAAGTGTGACACCCTGCAGGGCATAACGTAACTTCTGGCTTTGATCCATTGACAGTCTCAGCAAATAAAGGCAACTGCAAACACAGTTTATGCGTCCAGTTAAAGTGTTTTTATGGCTGTTGTATACCTTTGAAGATTTGCAAACCAGCAATGCGTACCACTAGATCAACCATTGTCAGGTTTACCAAGCTTTTTGACAGAAAAACAAGGATAATAGTGCTTTACTTCTCAACCTCTTGTGTTTTCATGAGCTTTTTGTCATTTTGAAGTTGTACCCAAATGGTTGAGGTTAAATGCAGAATTTATTATTCGTCTTTGTTGTTTGGGTTCTGCTTTGCCGTTCATTAAAATCCACAGAGTCTGAAACAGCCACCCGAGTATAAATCAAGCTATATAAATAAACTGCCTTCTACCATAATATTTATGATTTCTCCACAAGGGAAAGTGTTTTAATATAAATGGGAATGTCACCTGGAAACACTGCGGCTAATGTACCTCCAGTGCTTGAATGGATGCTCCCATTCTGTGCTAAGTGCTTCCTCATGCCTCAGTTTAGTTAGATTTGGAAACAGGGTAATATAAACTAGAAAAAGCACTCCAAGGATATCAAGACTTTTCAGACTGACCTTGAGCTAGTGGGAGCCAAGGACATGGGATGGGCAGGATTTAGAATAGCTGTTCTGCGACAGCCTTGCCAGGTTGTCTCCTCCAGATCTACTGTTCGTACATGGTCCAGTTCCCAAATACCTGCTAATCTCCACCTCTTAGCTCTACGTGATCCTTTCTTGCAAAGCTGATTTTCTTCTCTTGATGTTTGAATGCACAGGCACAGCCTGTGTCTTCTTAAACATCCACAGTGACCAAGAGCAAGGAACTGGAAACCAAGGACAGTAAAACCAGCAAGAAATTATACATCTGAATCATAAAGGAGAAATGGATCGGTTGGCTTCTATCTTTAAAGAATTAATTCAGTCAGCTGCAATAGTTCTAATACAGCTTAGAGAAGGACTTTTTGTTGTGTGTCTACAGGATAATCTTGATCTTGACCAAACCTGAGTGACACGCAGTGACATTCTTGCCCAAGTGTGATGCTTCCTAAAAATCACAATCAAAGTAGTGGACATCAGTTGCACAGAGAAGCTCCTTTTTTACAGTTCTAATGTGACTGCCTTTGAATTTGGTCCTCATGACCTCACTGGGATTTGCTATCCTCATGCTACAGAAGCCAAAATCTACCTGTTGAACAGGGGAAAGCTCTGTCCCTTTGGGACAGGAAGCAACAGGTTTAGTCCCTGTAGAGATAAGAAAAGTTAATCTATTCCATTCAGGAATGTCACAACAGTATTCATGTGAACCCATGCAGAACTGGGGTGTTCACAAAAAGCAGATTACAGCTGTCAATGTTCTCTGCTACCAACTGGTGGCACCCTCCAATATTTTCAAAGCGTGCAGGACAGTTACCCATGGCTGTAGGGCAAAAGTGCCTTGAACGGGCATTCAGAAACACTTACATGACTAGCCGAGTCTGCTACAGCTCTGCTGTGAACAGCACTTTTGCACTTGTTAAAAGAATACCAATGAAATTTGGAAACTCCAGCTACAAGCTGAAGTTCATCTCAATTTTTCAGAGATCTGCATTTAGATGCCAGTCTCCAGAAGCTGCTAAGAGCAAAACAAAGTAGGTGGGAAATCGCTGCCCTTGTATTTTGGGTGAGGAGTTGTAACTGAGTTTGGCCTCTTACTTGAAAAAGCTTGCAATTATGCTAAAATTTTTCTCTTTCTAGTGCTGCTGCCTCTCCTCCCATGTTTCTGATGCAGCTGAAGCATACGGCCTGTAGTAATGAAAGGCATCTTTTTACTCCGTCAATACCATTGTCTATTTTATCTCTTCAGCTCACACTAGGTCTTTGAATGAAATAAAAAACAGCCCTGCTGTTATCAGTAAAGGGCAGAACAGGACAGGAAACGTGTGGTGTCGCTCTGACTAGTGCTGTGTCTTCATGCAGCTGAAGTGTAATGCTGGGAGCTGCTGCTTGCCTTCAGTATCTCTTCAACTCATCCAGACAAGAAAAGGAAATTCAAAGCACTCCCCATTTCCCTGGAGGTGTTCAGCACCCCGGATGACTCCGCTGTGGCTTCAGCAATGTGGTTCCTGCAGGTGACCTCCTGCTCTGTGCTGTCATTTGGACTGACTCAGACCTTCTTTGGCAGCAGCTTTCCTGGAGTCACTGGAAGTTTCCATCAAGTTGACCCAGGAGCTGTCACAGGCTGCCATGAGTTCACACCTCACCCACTGGCTTCTCATTGCCCAAGTTCAAGCATTTAGGGCTTGTGCAGCCTTGAAATAGAAACAGAAAGGGCAATACCACAGGCTCTCCACCAGCTTCTGCCCTGGCCAGATAAGAATGGTACTCTACTAAATTGGCCCAACGCGCTGCCATGACTCAGTTCAAAGCCGTGCAGATAAAATAAGCTAGAGCGTTGTGAGAAAAATGAAGACCAGGCTGTTAGAAAAATAGAGAGCCTTGCAGAAGCTCCAGAAGCACCAAAACAATGGAACATTTGAAGAGAATAATAATTTAATTTTATTATTAGTGTTATTGCTATTGTTTTGTGCTGTGCCTGGACTCCAGAGTCTCCCTCTAGAACTGGAGCTGTTATATCAGGCACTGGAAATGGGTGACATGAAGAGATAGCCCATGATTTTAAATAGCTCCCAAACTAAGCACCAGGGAAGGAAAAAGGAAAAGGAATGGCGGAGGAGGGAAGTACTGTTAGCATGTTGATGTTGAGAAGATGAGTTTCTTGGGCACCCAGGGGATGAGGTACAGCACAGCATCATCTTCATACCATTATAAATTCTTCTCTAATTAACTTTTTTTTCCTTAAAAGCCGAATACAGTGTCTGGGGTTTCTATTCAGATATGCCAAAGGGACTGAAGCTCCCACAGTATGCTAACTTTTCACAGGAGTCAGACTCCCATCTCCTTTTAACCAAACAGGGCTGCATTATCACTCCCTGCTTCACAACTCCACTTTTGCTATCTACACAGTACATCGTTCCTTTAACTGTCGGAACATTGCCTCTAAAAGCTAAAAAAACTTCCCATAGCAATGGCTATGGCTATCTCTCCAAGAGAGATGGCATCCGTTCAGGGCGGGGAGGAAAGGAGACAAGTATTGGAAAAATAACAAAACCAACAACCAAGGAATCAGCAGCTGTTTGATTTTGCCCAGATGCTAGCAGCATTTGCAGAAGTCCCTGCAGAAATGACTGCGTGGGCTTGAATCAGACAGAGCGGTCCAAGGAGAATGGACTTTATCACCCAGTCTTGCCGTTCATGATCGGGCAAGGATGCAGCATGTGTTCCAGGGGAACACAAGGTTTGTATGGCTGCCATTGCTTTCAGGGCTGTGCTTTGAGAGGGTGGCTTGTAGTAGTTGGCAGAATTGTAAAGGGACCTGAAGTGTGAACCATACCTCAGGCTGCCCCATACTGGTTTCTCTCAGTGCTTAATCTGTTCCCATCATCCCTCCAGCCATTGCTATGGGAAGTTTTTTCAGCTTTTAGACTGTGTTGACTGTGTGGAGACTACAGGGAGAAAAGGAAGAAGTCCAATGAAAGATTATTCTCAGACCTACGACAGAAATTTATCTTTCCTCCTAAAATCAGTATTTCACAAGGTACTCGGAAACCAGTACTCAGAACACTTTTATTCCTCTTACAAAAAACAGCCCAGCACCACTCTTAAGCCATGGCAGAAAAGAAAGACACGATATCATCTTGATCACAGTTGCTAAAAGCCTTTGTGAAGGTGGCAGGAACCAAGGGGCAAGCCTGGAGATCATTACAAGGGGCCCAAGATCCAGGAATATAAGGAGTTATACTTTTGTGTCATGGGACAGTTGGGTGGAAGCAAATGTGTTCTACCCATGGCTGAGGTTTCTTGAAGGAGAGGGGGACATCAGACGAGGGCAAGTGCAAAATCTTGTGTAACACCAATGCTGCTCTTCCCTTGCCCTTCTTTCTGGGCACCCTGTAAAGCTGGTGATGACACAGCTTAGTTCACGAAACTTGACATCTGCAAGACCAGTGTTTCACACAGCATCTTTTCTTAGTGTAGGCCCAGTAAGATGTGAAGGATTAGTATTGTGCTGTTGCTGAAATACGAGATATGCCATTTTTCTTTCCCCTGAATAAATTCAGTTTGCTTTGGGATATCAGTCAATTGTGTCTCTATCTGTTAAGATTCATTTGTGTCCTATAGCTGCTAAGTCTTTGAGAAAGGGTCCGTGTATAGCCAAGGGTGTTCTGTTTTTGTTTTCTCTTGGAGATTGTAAACGGTGTTTTTTATCATTGTGTTTAACATCTTCTGTCTCTAATCCACCTTCAGGTATCTCCATGCCTGTACCTGTCTTTGGACTACAAGATGATTCCAAAGTGTTTAAGAAAGGCAGCTGCTTACTTGCAGATGACAATTTTGTCCTAATAGGCTCTTTTGTGTCATTCTTCATCCCTCTAACCATCATGGTGGTCACCTACTTTTTAACTATCAAGTCGCTGCAGAAGGAAGCTATGCTATGTGTGAACGACATTGGCCCAAAACCCAAGTTTGCTTCATTTAGCTTCCTCCCTCAGAGCTCCCTGTCCTCAGAGAAACTCTTTCAGCGCTCTTTGAACAGAGATGTGTGGACTTCGGGGAGGAGAACCATGCAATCCATCAGCAACGAGCAGAAGGCTTCCAAGGTTCTTGGCATTGTCTTCTTTCTGTTTGTTGTGATGTGGTGCCCGTTTTTCATCACCAATGTGATGGCGGTAATTTGCAAGGAGTCATGCAATGAAGAAGTCATTGGAGGGCTACTTAACGTATTTGTTTGGATTGGCTACCTTTCTTCGGCTGTCAACCCACTTGTATACACTTTGTTCAACAAAACCTACCGCTCAGCTTTCTCTCGTTATATTCAGTGTCATTACAAGGAGGAGAAGAAACCTTTTCAGCTCATTTTAGTAAACACTATCCCAGCACTTGCATACAATTCCAGCCAGCTCCAGCTAGCACAAATGAAGAGTTTGAAAAAAGAGGCAAAAATGATGGCTAAGGATTATTCAACAGTCACGATAGGAATTCATCATTTGGATGGTACCTCCAAGGGAAGTATCAGCCCAGTGAACGAAAAGGTTAGCGGTGTGTGACGGCCAGTAGCTGCCATGAAAACCACTGGGCGTATGCTGAAAATTTCATCTGGCGGCGAGAATCCCTGATGGCTTAGGAAAATCAGCCCCGTTCAAGAGACCCTCCAACAACATCACTTACGCCTCATATTATCCTGCGGATGAAGAGCAGGATTGAAATGGTATCAAATGTGCAATTCTTTTTCATACAGTACTTTGGCTGTTTTAAGCACAGACTTTATTAAACTTATTTTTTTAATATTCTAAAGACTATATTTCTTAAAGAAAAAAATGCAATTTCTGGTATTATAACATGGGCTGTGAAGAAACCTACGCATTTCTTTTCTCTTTGCAAATGAAACCTAAGCTGTCCTTTGATGTCCTCGCAAAGTAGGCTACAGCTAGTTTGTCTCGCTACAGAGGAATTTTATTATCATTATCTGAATGAGCACTTTATGGAATTTTAAATAAAAAGATGGTTAATTTACAAATATATATTTAAAATAAATTTTAAAGCATTAAAGAAAAATCTGTTAAAATCTGTATAGATGAATTATATGGAAATTTTGTTAACAGTGTTTTTATGGCTACTTTTTTCTTCTGAATGACCATTCTGAAACATTACTGGGTTTTTCTGGCATTTGTTCTATAGTTCAAACTAGCAATCTTCAAAGGTAAATCATACTTGAATGATCCTTTGTTTTTACCACAATTCTCAATCTTTATTTCATGTCTTGTACTTTATTTCTATTCCATAATTTTTATCTGTTCTGCTTAATACTTGAAAGCAATTTTTCCAAAAGTAATTATTGGGCTTGATTCCCTGCTGCTTCCCACTGGTGTTGACATGGAAGTGAAGTGAGAGAAGAGTGGAAAATCAGGTATAACACTGCTAAATAATTTCAGGAATGATTCCACACCCTTGCTTCTGTTTGATTTCAACAGAGTCTTATTTAAGTGGAAATTTTGCAGCAGATCCTCTATCATCATTTCTCTTGGGTTAAAAAGGCCATTATGAAGGTGTCCTGTTTTTGGTTTAGGGCTGTTAGAGCCAGAATTATTAGAAAATTGTTAGTTACTCAAAATGGTTTTGCCTCTTTTCACTGATTTGCTGTTATGGTAGATTGCTCAGGAATGGTAGGTAGCTTGCACTATTAGGACTCGGCCTTAATGAAATATGTATGGGCAAACAGGACCCATTTGAAAAATAACAGGACTTATAAGCGGCACTAATTTCACTTGCATAGCTCCAAGGGCAGAACACATTATGTAAAGAACATCACATACATTGCTTGACAGAAATGCCTAGTCATGAAACTGTTTCCTTTCAGGAACCACAGACAATTTGACTGAAGCCAGTGGAACTCTGCTGGAGAGCAGAAATATAAATCTTGTACCCACCTGCAAACCCTGAATCGAAGAATTTGATTTGCTACACCATAGCAGCCATAATCATCAGAAACAGGACATATTCCAGTTTCTGGCCCTGTCCACTCTGAAAAAAGTATTATCACTGCCTACGTAGAAGCCAAACATTGTCTTCATCAGTCTTTCTCTTGAAGTTGTTGGGTTCTCACAGACCAATTAAATTTCAACTAGAGCAAAGAAGGAGAGAGACAAGGAGAAACTGAATCTGATTCTAGCCTACCAGCTGGAGTCTTTGGAAGAGGAAGATTTTTAGCTTAAAATAGAAGAAGACTTAAAACTTGGCTGACTATTTGGCTGTTTTCCCGGAAACTGCTTTTATTATTCTCATGCCACTATGACATCTAAATTTGCCCAATTTATGAGCCTTTCCTCCAACGTGGAACAGGTCAGAGCCACCAAGCACAGGTCACACAGGAGCTCTGCATGCACATAGTGACACCAACTCACTCCACACCCCTCAGCCTCCACGCCTGAGTCAAAAGCATTGTGCTGTAGTCCTGCTGCAGAGATGCCATGCATGCCATCCATCGGCTCGTGGCCATAAATGCTTTTCCCCAAAAAACCAGGAATTTAGGATCACCTGATAAATCAAGTGGTATGAATGCTTTGCTCACCAAGGTGGGTTTTACGGTCTCTCTGGCTCTGGGTACACTTGATCAGCACAACCAAACTGACCAGTTTCAGCAGAACAAAACCAGAAACTCGCTGCTCCTCTCTCCCTATGCACACCCTGCTCCCACACAGCAGCACGTGAGGGGTGCCACACAGGCACAGAGGGGATTTCAGGGGGAATCTTCTAAACACAGCTGTGCATGAGGACGACCGTAGTTGTAGGTGGGAGCAGTGACTTTCCATTGTTTTCTCAAGAGTTTGATATAGACTCTAAGTCAGGGGGTTTGAGCTACGGACAATGGACAGCTTGTACCACAGGGGACAGTCATGCAAAGGATGGAGCACTGATGGAGCACAACTTGACCAGGGCATTCCATGAAACAAGGTATTCAGGTATCTCCTGGTGTCCAGGTGTCTCCAGTGCACAAATGGAGTGATGGTTTTAAGGATTCACCCTTGGGAATGGGGAAGAAGTAGGCAGTAACAAAACCAAAGGTCTTTTGTAAGCAGAGGTCTGAGGCTCAGGATCTGCCACCAAACCAGATTGCCCTCATGTGATGAGTACTGACACAGGATCGAAGGTTTCTAACCCTGTGTGTGAGGGAAAAGGAAACAGCTGCTCCCATCCGTGGAGGGAATTGCCACGTTTTGTGCAATTTGCGCCCACCTTGATGCAAACATCTCTGGCCTTGCAAGAGAAAGAAGCAAACGGGATTGACAGCTTGGGTTCTACTGCCCGTTCGTGCCAGGGAGCAGAGCCTGCTGGCGTACTGTACGATGTATATGGCACCCTGCACTTCTCCAAAGCTCAGTTCCTTTCAAAAGTCCTCAGACTCTGTTTGCTGGTCTGCACAGTCTCCTTCACTAGTTTGTGCTTGATAAACTGGTAATGAGCATTTCACTTTCACTGCTTATACCCTCGGCTTACAGTTTGCATTTTGCCCACATGGCAGAGCAAATAAACCTCCCTGTTTCTCTTTCATTTCACCTTCTGTTCCTCTTTCACAAATTGCTCAGGTTGCAAATACTGACAGGGAATGTTTCACTACAAACAGTGAGGGTTTCAGTTGCCTGATGTTTCATTAGAAGATGACTCTAAACAATAACATTTTTCCAGCTTATTTAAATAAAACCTGTTTTGGACCTCAGAGACTTGATAGTATTTCTGTAATTGACAGCTAGAGGCAACATAACATTTTTTACACAGAAGCAGGAATATTTGATGCCTGACATTTTAATTCTGCAAGCACTCAGATTGGTAGTTTTACTGAGTGATCAGCAGCTTATGCCTAAGAAGCCTCTCAATGCCAAGAATGCACAGCAGATAAAGACCAGTATCTCCAGCTCTTTATGGACATCTTTGATAGTTTAGCGAGGCCTGATTCTGCCACCTTGCATCAAAACGTTAATAGATTTTTGTGTGGTTTGCCTTAGTGAGGATGACAGAATCAGCGTCTGAATTTGTTCTACCCACCGTGCCAGATCTGCAGGAGGTTGTTCATCAGTAGATAGCAATTAATGGAGTCATTATATTGCAGACAGATGACAAAGTTCAGCTGTTTAAAACCAGAATTTATATCACTGGGCCCACACTTGGGATGAACACTATAGTTTAGAATGACCAGCCTCAGAGCAATGCTTCCATCTTACAAAAAAATGTGAGTGTTTTCATTATGCATCAGACTGGAACGGAAACTTTTGTAATCTTCCAGGCAAAAAAAAAGAAGACATTCACATAGACGAGCTCAGAGGTTACAGCCTTCCCCTACCTTACAGGAAAAGCATGCTGAGTCAGTCTGCATCTAAAAAACCCGCTTTGTCTGAAAAAAATGTTTTAATCAAGAATTTTTCAAGTAGATTGACATTTTATTACTGTTAAGACTGCATCTGAACAATGTCCAAAGACATGAAGCTCACCATGTATCTCTTAAGCTGGTGTGCATCCTTTATACACTTCAGGGTAAAAAATCCACTGTAACTACCCCATCCAGCCAACCATGCACTGTATTTATGTAATTATTGCCAGATGGTGAGATGCATTCTATTTTGAATACCTATATGTTTGCTTATGTAAATACATAGAGAAAAACATTGGCTGTATTTTGTAATGTTAATGTAAAATGGTGTTCCGATGCTTTATTGTTTTGTCAGATACTGCTAGTAAAGCAGATTAAAATATTTAAACGCCATCAGTTGCTTTATAAACTAGAGGTTTGTCTTAAGTGGTTATTTTGGTTTGGTTTAATTTCTTCCATATAAAGTCACAGCACAATGTCTGCTAAAGGTTAAAGGAATTTTAAATATCTTGCTGGACAAAGTGAAAGAGCACATTGTGGAATTTAACTATCTCAGTAAGCTGGTCCAAAAGGAATCATTGCAATCATTCCCTTTTTCTAAGAGCAGCTATTCTACTGAAAAGGTATACTCTTTGGATAAGTACATATAGCTTTCAGTCTCACGAATAACATATTTGCAATAATAATAAGCCCATTAAATTAATTTCACAAAGAAGTCGCACTGTAAGATTAAAATTAACAAGCAGCATTGCACGGCTGCACAGACATAGGTAACACCTGAGTCACAGAACTACACTGCCATCTATTGGTAGTATTTCCTTTCACAAGGACTGTTTCAACGAACCAAACTGGATTTTGTCACCTTTCTGTTTTCTCCATTTTATAACCAAAATTAAACTATTACTCCAACCGATCTCACAGCATACACGCTCTTGTTTGCAATTGCAAAGCATATTAAAGTCGTACTGGTGTTAATAAGAAGTCCCCTCAAAACCTTGCTGTAATCTTAAGATTTCATCAAGCTTTATACCAAAGGTATATTTTTCAGAAGTTCTCAAACGAAGGGAAACAGTAGTTTTTTTAGATACAAACCCGTGAGGCACCATAGGGTGAAATGTGTTAGATAAGACTTCTGTACTGAAAATCCGTTTGGTTTTACCCCTGTAGTACTAGACTACTCTACGTAGGCTCCAGCGTGTCATAATTTCTTATGTTCCTTGAAGAACAGCTTGCCAAATTGACCTGTTTTGACATACTTTGCACTGACCATTGAAAGAGAATACATTTAGCTTATCCATCTGGCACTTCAAGCCGTAAAAGTAAAGATACTCGGAAAATTAGATATCTGGTCTTCAGATTTATAGTATAATCTTTTGAGGACACTCTTTGAAATACGGCAAAAGGTCTTTGGAAATTTTATATAATGCACTGAAGTTCTTTAACATACTACAAGTTAAGACAGCACTTTCTTTCATGGTGAAAGAACCCCTGGGAGATAGGAAACAGGCAAGAGAAAATAATCAGTCTTCACCATGGAGGCAGGATACCAGTGATTCCTACAGGGCCTCTAGAAAAAGAAAATTATCAAAAGGGACAGTTTATATAGTGGAGATTTGATTGCAAACACCATATGATACTCTGCAATGGCTCTGGAAACGACAAGTGGAATTCAAAGTAAAAAAAGTAAGGCGATGCATTTTTGAGGGGAAAAAAACCCCAAACTCTAGCTTTATATGAAGAATAATACACTCTGAATTGACCATTATTATATGGGGATGAGAAATTTGTGTTATGGTACTGTGAAAGAAATGATCAGCAGTAGCTAAAAACCTACCTGGAGATAACTCTAAGAGTATAGAGAAGGGCAACAAGGAAAATCAAAACTATAGGATGGCTTCCAAGCAGGTAAGTATCTAAATCTCTAAATAGATTAGGACTCTTAAAAGATTGGGAAAACTCATGAAGCCAAAGAGATCTCTTTGACATAGAGATGATAGACATTTCTAGCCAGAGAACTGAAGGGATCTCAGACTTCTAGGTATTAGCTGGTGCTCCTTGGAGCTGCTTGCCAGATGCTTGTGCTCTTCCTTCTACCCATTTGGGCTACAGCTCATCTTCAAAACAGGGTTGGGCTGACCAGACCTTTGGTCTGCAAATTCTAGTTGCTCTTCTGTTACATTTTGAATGAAAAAGTGATCTGTATACAAATTTAATTAAGCAATTCCCCATTTTTCTGTCCCTTTTCTTCCATAAATATTTCTGCAAGTGCATTTGCAATTGACCTAAAAAATCTCAAGCAGTTAATTTGTAAATTCTTAGGTCATGACAATGCAAAAAATAGTATTTTGTGAGTTCTCTGTTATTCTTCCCTTTATCTGGTGAGTGTTCAGTAGCAATAGAAAAGTCTGGAAAACCTTAAACACTTCGTCATTGCTCTCAGAAACCCAGCAATGAAAATTATGTTCAAGCAATCACACAACAGACGCAGAGAATGGAAGCAAAGAAGACAGTAGTTAAAATGATGGTTGCTGAGTTTCCAAGCAAATTTACAACAAATTGTAAAGTCTCTGCTGCTGAACAATTTGAAATTACAAAGGTGTTTGTGTGATCCCTGTGTCTTTTCATAAAAAAGCAAAAGGGCTGTGAGTTAAAAATCTCACTTTTCATTGAGTCATTTAGGCTGGGAACTGCTAAGGGTCTGCAAGTTAAGTGTCTAGGTCTAAGCCAGCTGACGCAGCTCTTAAAGGCAACAGAGAGACAGCCTAAAATGACTATATAAGAATCACCCTTTGGAATTACCTACTGGAGAAAATCCCAGCCTTCAAATCCCACAAGCAGAACCCAGAACTTAAAGGACATGGATGAGGGTCCCCTCCCTGTAAGCCTCGACTTCCCAGTGCTGAGAGAACAGAGGTTTCCAGAGGACATCTAGGAATCTGCAGTTCTTATTGATAAATTAAAAAAAAAAAATCTTAGCAATGCAGCTGATACTTGTGTGTTTCAAATGAATCAGGTCTATTGAGGAACTAGCAAAAGTGGAAAGCAGAAGCAGTTTATAAAAGCTGAATTACAGCAGTCCTGAAACCCTGAATGACCCAAAGACAAATTATTGCAAAATTCCTCTTTGTAATCTCCCAGGAGAACAAAATGATAGTCATTTGGGAAGCAAACAGGGACCTGAAAATTAATCCAAGGCAGGACATCTGCTTCAGTAATTGTCTTGTGAAATAGCTGAAACTATTCAGGGTCAAATGAAGGTGGAAAATTTCACAATTTGAAAGCAGACTAGTCCAACAGATACTCTACTAAAGTATTTTGAATTGTTGCAAGTAATTATGCATAAAGTTATGAAGTTTCCACATGACTAATATTCACTGTGGCTGGACTCAGGAAATCTATATCTCTGTTCTCCACGTGTGAAGTGTAGAAAATACATTTAATTTCCTTTTTGTCTTGTAGACAGTGAACTCTTCAAGTCAAGGTGTGCTTCAATAGGCTTTAGTACAGTGCTTTGCATTGTGGACCTGGTCACTGTCAATGGCAATAAGCTCTTTCCTGTTTTTCAATGATCTATATTATCAACAGTGCAATATACCATCTCCCTTCCTTGCTGCAAGTTAGATTTTTTCCTAAAGTCCAGAATAGGTTTCTGAACTGAAGTCTCTTCTTTTCACAAAGATCTATTATCCTTCTCTCTTTATCTCTGTTACTGCAGGGAATACAATAATCTGTTTTTTCTTCGCTATATATCTCAGATTGCACTCCATCTAATCATCCACGTCATTAATAAAGACACTAAACAGTCTTCTCCCTCATATCGATCCCTGAGTGGTGTCATTCTGCCAGCTGGACTCGGTACTGCTGATCAATACCCTCTGAGCCCAGCAAAACAGCGAATTTTCCACCCACCTTATTATCCACTAATCGAGCCCATATTTCACCAATCTCGCTAAAATGAGACAAGGAGCCTAAAAGAAGTTGTTGCAAAGCCCTTGCTAAAGCCAAGAATACAACTTCCACTGCTCCTGCTTTGTCCATTGAGGCAGACTTCTCATCAGAAGTTTGTGTGCACTGTGCTCTTGGTAAATCCATGTCGGCTATTCCCAATTACTTCCTTGTTCTTTCTGTACCTGAAAATGGCTTCCAGGAGGATTTGTTGCATTCCCATTCCATTTCCAGCGATGGTGGCATGGTAGGCTGACCTGCCTTTTTCACCTGATCCTTCTTCATGCCCTTCCTGAAGGTAAGTGTCACATGTACCTTTTTTCCAAACAGTAAGACTTTCTGGATTGTCCTGACCTTTTGAACATAATAGAAAATAGCCTTGCATTGACATCAGACAGTTGTCTCAGCACCATCCCATGCATCCCATCTGGTCCCATAGACTTAACGCATATCCACAGAAGGTAAGTGCTCACACACATTGTGCTCTGTTCTGGCTAATACTCATCTGACAGAAAAAAAAAAAAGAAAATAAAAAAGAAAGCCAGCAGAATACCTCGTTCTTTCACATATTCCTTTTCAACAGTTCCCCTGCTCCATTGAGCAGCGAGCCCTTGGCCTTCCTTTTGCCATCAGTATACATAAAGAAACCTTTCTTGTTATCTTTCACTTCCAGTTTCAGTCCCAACTGAGTTTTGACTTTCCTACTGCATCCTTGCATGCTTTAGAGATGCTTTCACATTCTCCTCAAGTAGCCCATCCCTGCTTCTGCTTTCTGTAGGCTTCCTTTCTGCATTTCGCACAGTCAGGAACCTTTTCTTCACCCGTGCTGGCCCATGTTCAGTTTTCTGCAAAGTGAATAGACTCTTCCTGTGCTTTGAGGAGGTTGTCCTTGAAGATCAATCAGCTCTCCTGGGCTTTCCTTTGCCTGCAGGGGAAGTCTCCCATTGGATCCTTCCAATAATCCCTATTTGCTCTCCTGAAGTTTAGGGAAATGACTCCATTTCTTTTGTTCACTTGTAGACACTAATTATAACTAAATAATCCCACATATTAGTGAGTGAAAACTTGTTCCCTTCGAGGTTTATTCTTTTCTGTCATTTCAGTCACTCAGCCTGAATCAAAATAAATGAGGTCACTCAGAGCACTATCTTTTCTTAAAATTTAGCTCAATCAATTTTTTGCTATTTCTCTTGCAGCAATGTAAGCATCTTATTTCACTTTTTCATCTTAAATGACGTTTGGAATCTTCTGATTCTTTCATTGCCTGTACTTCCCCTAGGAACCACACATATTATTGAAATAAATGTTCTTCTTGCTGGGGATCTTATTCCAAAAGCCATCTAGGCATGTTGCCACACTCAATTCTTGACAGCAATAAAATGCTGCCTTTTTCTCAGCATTTTTAAAAGCTGCGATCTTTACATGATAATTTTAAATAGAGAGAAGAAGCAACTTCATGTATTGTCATCTTGCAAGACACTGACTTACATCACTATAGATAACAGATCAAAATAGTCTTTACAAAAAGAGTTTATGATGCACAACCTAAAGATTCTTTCTGCTATTTAGATCTCAAATTTGACAAACGACTTCAAGACTGTGGCCTGAATTGCACCCCAAGACCAAGAAAGAAAGTCTACTGTACTTGTATTACATAAAGGCTCATGCAGGGATCAAGAAATTCTAGGAATGTCAGCTGGTGTTGCTGATCTTAATTTATTCTCTCAGACCTAAAGAAAAGTCTATCTCCTAGGGGAAGACAACCGTAAGCCTAAAAAAATAGCATTTATGGCTCCAGTGCTCCTTGGGGCTCCTCTTAACAAGGCAAGACCTAATGCTCTACTAAATTATTTATCGGCTGCAATGGAATTTGAATTTGTGCTTTGGCATTCTCTAAGTCAGATCTTAACTATTACATTCCTGTCTGCCAATATCTTTCTTTATCTGTAATTATACCTCAAATTTTACTTGGATATTTGAATTCAAAACATCAGCTTCAAAGGCTCAATAAATCCAACATGAAGAACAGAAAACCGCATGTGGAAAATTGTCTCAAATAAGCAGGCTCTTCCTAAGTTCAAAATTAATATGTACTAGAAAGAAATAGAAAACAAAAAGACATAATACAAATAAGTACTGTCATTTTACTATTAAAAAAAAAGCACTTCTGCTTCATTTTTAATTGTAAAGCACTGAGAGGAAAATATTTTCTGTCAGAAACTTATCAGACACATAACTCTCACTGGATTTAATATCAGTTGCACAGCTTGCTTAATCTTGCATTTTTCTGAAATGATAAAGCATTACTAATATTTCCTACTCACACTACTGTAACAAAAGAAGTACACTTGGCTTGTTCCCTGGAAAAAATCTTAGGATTTAAGCTGCTCCAAAGGCAAAGATTTTTTAAAAACCCACTAACTTTTTCTAATTTCTTGTCACAAATGGCTTTTTTCTGCAAATGCAAATCTTCCGTGTACATATTTCCCACAGTGTCTCTGCAAAGAGGATTCACGAGCTCTGGCCAACCTCATAGCAGCTCAGAGCTATTAAGGCCATCCCAGATCACCAACGCAGGGTTGCAGAAACATCGATATAAGATGTGGGGAAACTAAAGCCAAACAAGGGAGATATAATCAGAACGATGAAAGAACTTCTGATCTAGAAATCATCTCTGGCCACTGAAGAAATTGTGTAACTTGACCAAAGACAAACTCACAAAGCTGCTGAGGGAAACTTCTCCAACTGCTAATCTGTTTAATCAAATTGGGTTCTTGTTATAGACTGGATATTTTTCCTATAGAATTAGAAAACTTGTAAAGAACACAAAAGGATGAGACAGCTAACATCGACAGCATTGTACCTTTCATTACAGTACAAGCAAGATCAAAGGTCAATGCTGTTTCTCCAAAAGACCTATGGACTCAAATAATACAGAGTCTCTAATGAACAAAAAGGAAATAATGAAAAAAAAGGAAATAATGAAATCAAGAAACAGAGTGAAGAAGAAAAAAAATCAATGTAGGTTGATAAAATAAGTGAGAGTGTGTAGTCTCTAGCTTCTGCCAGGGGTTTTGTTGGCTAAGAAGCACCTTGGGCAAGTTATGGAAAAAGAATCTGGCTTGAAGGGATAGCAGTTAATGACATGACAAGTTGCACCCAGTTAAACTCTTGACAGCATGGAAGGAAAGAAAATAAAAAACTTTGGAAGATCTAACTTCTATCTAAGACAAAAGGTAAGATAGATGGATGTGGTAAAGATGGAGAAATAGAAAAATAAATTAGTAACAATGAAGTGACAGAAAATTGTCCTTTTCCCTATGTAGAGTTTCTCCCTTGAAAATCTAAAGGCTTGGAGCAGACTGTGTCAATACAGTCAGCATGAAATATACTGAGGGATAATTCTGTTAATCAGCCATATATGTTGCTTGGAGGTGATTGACAGCATGATAAAAGATAGTTTAAGATAATTTAGACAAATATGACATTAGAATCATAATTGACTAAATTATGAACAATTATTATAAAGAACACTGGAAAAGTTCTTTAGAGAAAAGAAAGACATACAGGTAATCTCCTGGAAAAGTAGACAGTGAAGTGTGAATTCAGGGCTCTGAATAACCAAAGTGAAGATGAGATCACATGTAAAATGAGAAAATAATGACTGAAAAGCACCAGCAGGAGGTGGAATCCACAGTTACCAGGTAGAAGAAGTTAGCAACTATCAGCCTTAATTCAGACTACCGCAACAAAAACATTGGAAAAGCATGTACCCAAATGCGTTACTGACGAAAAGACTACTTACTGTAAATAAATGGGAAAGGAAGAATTTGGTACTATAAGCTTAAGACATACAGGTTGCTTGGCTACAGTGTGGAAGTTTGTTGTTGGGAGCTTTACAGCAAATGTGTTTGTGTGGGTTGAAGTTAATCGTATGTTTGTCCAAGTACAGAAAGGATGGTGCAAATGTGGTGAAAAGGCAACAACCCCTCTGGCAGAACACAAAGCTATTCTTACAGAGGCTAAAAGAAATGCTACGTACATGATATGAAATCATATTTCACCACTGGATTAGATCAGTGGTAAGATGGTCAAACGTACTGTCTGGGTATGGGGAACATACAGGAAATATGTTGGAGAAGTATGTGTTGTACTTGGAACATGATGATAAAGTAATATGTAAACCAAGAGTACATAAGCCAAGAGATTTTCCAAAGTGAGTACCTGTCATTCTTTCCTTTTAATATCCTTGTTTCTGCCAGTTGCCCTGCTGTACCATATAAGGAGAAGCCGTTTAATGAAGGACAGGAAGCCCATTTCACATCTGGGGTTTTTTTTGTAGGCAATCCAAAATGATGTGCAGAATGATACCAAAATGAATTCACTGGTGACAGCTGCAGACACTATCTCAAATGATACAGAAGAAGCATTAAGGTCAAACAAATGTGCGTAACCAAAGATATTAGAAAGATCTACACCACAGCATGCAAGACACTGCACCAGCTTAGCTCTCCCTACCTTACTCTGCTCTCAACGCTATCCTTGTATGTTCTCCACTTTGCACATTCTTACATGTGACATACTCAGCTGTCTGCCATGAAAATAGCTCTCTGGAGAGCTGCAACATAGCTCTCACATTATTTACCTATGCATTTACTTCAGTCATTTTTGACTGAGAAGACATACAAGAAAACCACTTATATCCTGACATCACGGAGACATGGGGAGGCCAGGTAAACTTATTAGCAGGCCGCCAGTTGTATCCTTCTGAATATGTCACCTGAAATGGGGGCAGATTGGACAGAGGATATCTAAAGGACTTGGACAGGAAAACGAGGAACACATCAAAATCTTATCAGCACCAGTGCTGAGGCAGGCAGGTTTTGTATTAATAAGACATAAATAGCTACAAAGAATTGCAGATACCATGAAAAATCAGGTGTGTGTAATGATAGCCGACTATATATACATAACAGAAAACTGGCTAAAGTTTCAAACAAATAACAAACTGGGCAGTATCTTGCTAGCAAGAGCAGGACATTAAAGAGAGCTACAAAACGCACATGGATAGAGACGGAAGAAACATTGTGAAGTGTTTGAGAAATACTAGCGAAAACACACATTTTCATTTGATTAATGGCAAATTAAACATGTCTTGCAAATGAAAAACGGAGAGAAGGAAGTTTAAACAGCTCAGAGAAAAACTATTTGTTCCAGTCACCTCCAGGATAGGAAAGCTGCTCTGGAAGGCAAGATGGGTGGCCCAGGTCCAGGGTCCCACAGCCACAGTCCAAAGGGATCTGCTGGGCAAGAGTACAAAGTTACAGGAGGACAAAGTTCTTGGTACCGTGCCTTGCTAGAATCAGGGATTAAAAATAGAAATTAATTATTATCTCATTGGCTAAGTAACAGATGATCAGAATGGGCAAAAATAGTTACTGCTAGCGCAGTACATGGTACAAGGCTAAAAAGAGGGAGGGAGCTTTGCTGACAACACTTTTGGTGACTGATGGGCATGTTTAATTGCAAATACATATATAAAAAAAAGACTAACAGCAAGAGGTGGGAAGGATTTGTGTTATGAGTAAGATGAAAGCACTGCCAAGTATCTTCTCTCCTTTGTGATTTCACAAGGGAGGTGGTCTTGTGGGCTAAGTAAAATCATATATATGGATTAATGCTTATGTTACAGGGACAGTGACTCAGGGTTAGTTATACTTCACAGGTCTTCTGAAGAGGTCCAGTGGTCAATTGTGTAAACATGTTTATTGGGTAAGCATGTTACTTCAATAGCTTTATTATATAAGTATGCTACTTTGCATGAATGCCTGTCTTGCTAGGGACTATAGCCTGGAAGAAGAACTAAAAAGAACTGATAAAAAGGAAACATCCTACTGCAGACAGGGGTGAGAAAACTGAGTAATTGCCGAGGGACTTGAAGTCAGGCAAAGGTAAATGTGGCAGAGGGAGATGGAGAGCACCGGTTCAGTTCAAACCGAGGAAGCTCTGCCCGTAGGGAGCATGCATGCTAATCCACATGGAAGGCGGGGCTAATTTAAATACACATAACCAACAGGAGAAGGGACCAGTAACTGTAAATTTAGGCGTGTTTACACCAATCGATCAACAAGATCGATATGTTCTAATTCCTCAAGATGTTGCGCTACCTCACTGGAATTGCCCCCTCCGTGCAGAACCAAACAGATCTTGTCTCAGCGTGTGAGACTGCTGTATGGCAACGAACTCGGTTTTGAGGCAACATCGTCACAAAAAAAAAACCTACACAAAATTCTCCCGGACGTCTTTACGTCTCGTTTTCCATTGGGTTTTTTTTTTTTTTTTTTTTTGTTTTCCCCCCCTTTCTCCCAGCAGTCACTGCGGCGGCCTGGAAAGAGGCCGCCTCAGGGCCCCTGCTGGGGGTTGGGCGGTGGCGGCGGGAAGGTTGTGATCGCCAACAGGGGCCGCCCCTTCGCCCGTACCCTTCTCCGCTCGGCGCCGCAGACCTTCCGCGGTAAGAGAGCCGGGGAAACGGGGCACCGGGGCCGGCGAAGGGGTTACTAGGGCGGGGAGAAGGCGATGGGACCGCGGCTGGGCCCAGGCAGAGTGATTGAGGGTCGGTGTAGGCCGCTGCCCCACTCTGCCCGCAGCGAGGCCTGCGTGTGCTCTGCTTGCGGGCTTTCTTGTCCGGACTCACTGTAAGTGCAGGCATCTTCCATTTTTCAAAAGTAACTTTTTTTTTTTTTTTTAAAAAAAAAAGCATTTAAAGCCATGGCGCTGAAGCAAGTTTCCAGCAACAAATGCTTCGAGGGTTTCCAGAAGGTATTTGAACATGACAGGTAAGTCCGCAGGAATATAGTGGCTTCTCGCTGATATCCATATTTCAGAATAAACGCTGTCGCTGCGGCTTTGTTTGTGTTCTTGTATTTCTCTCTTAATGTTTAATGTGTCTAGTATACTGCAGATCTGAGATGGGAAGCTGGTATTTATGCTTTCGAAAATGAAACTCTCTTAGTTTGGGTTGTCCTGTTAGCAACACGGAGAACTGCTCTGTGTACAAAGTCCCATTTACTCTACTAGATGTTTCACTTCTGTGCACTCCTAAAAAATGCTGTGAGCAGACATACACAGTAGATAGGTTCTTGTATGATGAATACGAACAGGAAAACGTTTGTGGTTGTTTGTGGTTTTTTTTTTTATGAATCATTGAGAAAATCGTTGATTATGCTTAGGTAAGTTTTATTGACAACTTTAGGTTTTAGTATTAGTTGGGCACTCGAATAGTCTGCAGGCTTTGAAGTTAGAAAACTCTTGCTGGGGTATGCTGTGCAGCGTATGTCCTACAAGTCACGTGGGTGTGTTCTTCAGTAAAAGTTACATTCCAATTTAGTAGGCAAAGCCAAGTTAAATATTGCTGGGGTTCAACATTCAGTTTTCAAGCTGTTCATGGTTAGCAGCACTGCAAAAATGTGGCTTGTTTGTAAGTCTTGATTTTAAGTAGATTCAGAACAAGGTGGGAAGTTCAGCTGTTGCCAATTCAAGAGGCTAAGGCTGAGTTTTGAAATTGTTTTTCCCTCTATTTAACTTAGTTATAATTAACTACCCAAATGTCTCTTTAAATTAATGCATTGGTTCAACTTGCTTTATTAGTGTTAGTGACCTTGTTAATTAAGTAGTAGTGATAACAGTTTGATTTTTTAATACAGTGCAGAGCTAAAATGCAAAATGAAATTTGGAATCTACTTGCCTCCAAAAGCTGAAACAGCAAAGTGTCCTGTGCTCTATTGGCTGTCAGGTAAGTAACATGAATTTTAGTATCTTAAAAAAGGTAATCTTAAGCATGTTTAAGCTTCTGTGCTACAGTTACTGAAAACCTGATGTAGCGGTACTACAGTGTCATCAGTTCCTGCATTCTACAAAAGATTTTTTTCTGGAACACACGTTTGCTTTGAATGTATTGTGATCAAGTTGGATGCCGCCAGCCTCAGGGAGTAGCCTACAGATCATGTTCTAAAATACTTGGTGTTAAAAATGTTCTATGCTGTTGTTCTAAAATGTATATGCTACTTACTCTAAAATGTATATATCTAAAAGTTCACCTGAAATGCCTTCCCATTGGGACTTCTACATTCCTTTGTCTGTGGCAGACTGCTTTGGCTAACGGGATGGAGGGCAAAATCTAGCCCGTGGGAGCCAGTAAGTTTGCCCTCTGGACCCTGACTTATTCCGAGCACTGTTTTGCAGGGAGCAACTGGTGGCCTTGGAAAGGGAGATGCTGCTACCTGCCTTGGTGCAGGCACATCTAGGGTGAGGTAACCCTGTGGGCCTAGAAAGGTCCGGGGGCTGAAGAGTGAAGTTGTCTCATCCACAGCATTGTTTCTTCATGTCTCCAGCTCCTGTGATTTTCTGTCCATGTGCTGACTTGCTGGATGTAAGACAAGCTGAGATGAGGCCCTATAGACACGTGCTCCCGGTTATCCTGGCTTTATTCCTCTGCCCTACTCCTGTCACCTCCCACAGAGCTGGGTTTTGCACTGAAAGTGCGTAGCTGTTGTTAAGACACTGCTTTCAGAATGGTCAGGTTTACGTTGGTGATAGCTCCAGTTTTCCTCTGTTATTCAAAATGACAAGCAGAAACTGTATGTTCTGTAGTTTTAGGAATTGCTTTCTTGAGACTTGTGTTTAGAAAGTTGGATAATTGATTGGTAGTGCGGAGACTGTATTCCTTATATGTATTCATTTCATGAAATAGCTAGTAGGTCTGATTTGTGGAATGACAGTGAACTGGGAAAAAAATGTTTCCCCTTGAAGTTGGAAGCATCCAAATTGTCTGACAATCTTCGAGTCATGCAGTGCATTTATTTTTTGACTCTAAACCATGCTACCTTGGCTATTATATCAGTCAAATTAGGTTATTTGCAGGTTATCCTCAGAGAAAACTAGAGTATTTGACCCCTCTCAAATGTCACAGTGAAGAAAAATTGAAATACTGGTGTGCAATATTGTTTATTTGTAATTGGACTTTACTTGGGCCTGCTGCAGCAAATAAGATATGGATTGCTGTGCGTTTTGGAGCCAGAGTACTTGTGGACCTTTATCCCGTCTAAAGGATGTAGGATTTATCAGCCCACAAGTGTGCATAATTCTGTAATTCAAAGAGGCAGTAGAGAGAAAATAGGGTTGTAGGGTTACGTGCCAGAAGTTAATAAAGTTAACCTTAGCAAGTGTCTATAGTCAGTGGATTGAAATACACAGTACCTGAGGAAATTACGGGCCGCATGAGTAGATGCTCAGGAGGGTACAGAGTACACATTGACCTGTTTTTGATCAAATGTTGGTATGACCACATTTGAAAATGCAACTGTCTCTGTTCCTGTGGGTTATTAAGTATTGTTGAACCTAGCAAAAAGACTTCTCTGTGTTTATGTGATAGGAATTCCTCGTTGCTTTTCAAGACCTTTTCTGTCAAAAAAGGTTTTTGAAACGGGTATGCTGTGAGCAATGTGTAACCGATGATATTCTTATTTCTGTAGGGTTAACTTGCACAGAACAGAATTTTATAACGAAAGCTGCTTTTCATCAAGCTGCGGCTGAACATGGCCTTATTGTAGTCGCACCTGACACAAGTCCACGTAAGTTTTAACAAGAAAGACCCTGAAGCACGCTGTGTTTACCCTCAAAGAACAGAGTGCTGCAGTTTGCTATGAAGTGTATTTCCCGCCTGAGTCAGAATATGATCTCACCTCTGTATCTTGCGTTTTTTCCTAGATTATGTTGTCTGTATTCTTAATAACATGGTAGTGAAAGTTTGATATTGGAAATTCTTTTATTGTCATGGCACTAGAACAAAGTGGCCATTGACTTAAGCCCAAAGGAGGAGAGGGAAGGCAAACAAGAGGAGTGGATTATCAGAGACACTTGCCTGAACTTTGTGGCTTACTGGCACTTTAAAAAAACCTCTGGAACCGTGTTGTCACACAAAGATGCAGTGTTTACTCTTTTTGTATACTGTCTTCTGCAGCTGATTAAGCACGCGTCTTTAGAGGATTCCAATACTTAGAAAACTAGAAAAAATTCACCCTGCAGCTGCAATAGACTGCTGATAGATGGCTTTTTAAAATGATATGCTGTTATTGCTCATGCTGGTCTCTTCTCTCTAATTACTAATGACAGGACAAGGGGAAATGGCCTCAAGTTGCGTCAGGGTAAGTTTAGATTGGATATTCGGAGGAAGTTCTTTACTGAAGGAGTGGTGAGGCACTGGAACAGGCTGCCCAGGGAGGTGGTGGAGTCACCAACCCTGGAGGTGTTTAAAAAAAAAGTAGATCTAGCACTTGAGGCTATGGTGTAGTGGTTAGGTATGCTGGGATGAAGGTTGGACTAGATGATCTTCAGAGGTCCCTTCCAACCCTGAACATTCTGTGATTCTGTGATTCTGTTATTTGTATAAGGCTGAGCTTACACATGTTATGGGAAATCTGGAAATGATGGATCTGCAGTTACTGGAAGTACAGTCTTTTGAGGATTCCGTGTGTTAGGTTTAGTATTTGCCAGATTCTGCTAAAGTCTTGAGTGCTGTATACAAAGGTGACAGTCTTATAGTACTTCCCAAGCTTTAGTGGGTCAGATCTGAACACAAATAATAGGGGAATGAAGTTCTCTTTTTAAAACCCCCTTTGTGGCTTTTAGCTTAATAACTGGTCAGGTTGTTATCATAGAATCACAGAATGCTAGGGGTTGGAAGGGACCTTGAAAGATCTAGTCCAACCCCCCCTGCCAAAGCAGGATCACCTACAGTAGGTCACAGAGGAATGCATCCAGGCGGGTTTTGAATGTCTCCAGAGAAGGAGACTCCACAACCTTCCTGGGCAGCCTGTGCCAGTGCTCTGTCACCCTCACAGTGAAAAAGTTTTTTCTAATATTTTTGTGGAACCTCCTATATCCCAGCTTGTACCCATTGCCCCTTGTCCTGTCATTGGACATCACTGAGAAGTCTGGCTCATCCTCCTGACACTCCCCTCTGACATATTTATAAACAATAATGAGGTCACCCCTCAGGCTCTGCCCCAAGCTAGAGAGACCCACCTCCTTCAGCCCTTTCCTCATAAAGATCTTCCACTCCCTTAATCGTGTTCTGCCATTTAGATGAGTTTCAGTATGTGTTTCATATCATACTGTTAGATTTTACCTCAGAGAGCCCAAATGCTCTTAAATCTGAGAAACAAGTGAAGAGCAGTTCAGATGTAATTACAACTAAAAGGTCTGAACATACGTGGTGAAAATGCTTGTATGTTCTTTTTAACTGTGTAGTTATGACTACATGAAAATTACCTCCTAGGAGCTAGGAGATGTCTCTGGATCGGGAAAAAGACTGAATGAAAACATGAAATAACTCATTACAGACTCTCTGTCAGGCCCTGATAGACTTCATTTTTCCTGCTTTGTAGGGGTTTGATTTTCCAGATAGGTATGCTGAGCAGTATTTTGCAGGTTCCTTTTCAAACTTCTTTTTTCAGTTTCTAAGTTTCTTTTAGCGGAATCAGCGTTGCCTTCATTGCGTTGGCAGAACTTTCCGAGTTTTTGTCTATCTCTGCGAGACTAAAGATAGACTTTTTTCTGTCCAATATGTTGTGTAAGCACTCCCAATCCCTGCGACTGCTGGACTGTTAAGATACAGAATCACTCAGTGTTCCAGGGCACATCACTGGAGCAAACTTCACTTTGATCCTTTTAAAAATCTGATGTTGCACTGTGACAGGCTGGCAGGTATCTCCGAACAAGTTGTCAGGGACTGTCAAATTACACGTGGGTTTTCAGTGTAATCTGACAGTGGTGAAAGCCCAAGTAATTTTGGATTGCAGAAACTAGGGACAGTTCGGGAAACTAGGAACAGTTTGGAAGAGGGAGGCCGTTATTTTCCGTTACGTGTAACTTGAAATACTGCATTCTGTTCTGCAAAGCTGGTAAATTACAGCCTAATCAGAGGGAGAGTAAGGACTGGATGGGGATGTATTGATTTTCAAGGAGACATCTGCAAATTGAATTTGAAAGCTACAACCCTGCAGTTACTGAAAGAAGAAATTACTTAAATTTTATGTGGAGTTATAGGTGGGAGCAGTGAAATGAATTGCAGAAAAGAGTTGAAAAATGCTAGGTATAGTACGTGTTACTGTGCTGTTGAATCTTAAGAAGGGATGTGTAGGAGACGTTAGTTTGAAGGACATAAAGTGGTCTGGACACACCATTTGCTGATATATGGTTGTCACACCTGAGGGAAAGAAAAATTTTCTACTGCTTCTGACATAGTTTCTTGTACTTGATAGGATGATGTCTAATAACTGAAATAAGGTGATAGAACCAATTAACAAGTGCCAGCTTTTGAATAAGTCTCTGTGTAAAGTGGACGAAGCTTTACACAATTGGTTTAGGAGAGACCTGTGTGCTATATTAACAAGTGCCAGCTTTTGAATAAGTCTCTTGTGTAAAGTGGACGAAGCTTTACAGAATTGGTTTAGGAGAGACCTATGTGCTACGTTTATTTCTGAAACTAGTTAGAAGTTGGGTGAATCTTACACATTCCTTTTTCAGTACAGGATAGGGACTGACCTGGAAAGCAGGTCTGGGGAGAATGACCTGGGGCT
>NW_009715400.1:0-70523 GCF_000703405.1 Apaloderma vittatum | reverse complement strand
TGCATGAAGAAGAGTGTGGCCAGCAGGTCAAGGGAGGTCATCTTCCCCCTCTGCTCTGCCCTGATGAGGCCCCATCTGGAGTACTGTGCCCAGTTCTGGGCTCCCCAGTTAAAGAAGGACAAGGAACTACTGGAGAGGGTACAACAAAGGGCTATGAAATGATTAGGGGGCTGGAACATCTCTGTTCTGAAGAAAGGCTGAGGGACTTGGATGTTTTTAGTGTGGAGAAGAGAAAACTGAGGAGGGGATCTCATCAGTGCTTACAAATCTCTACAGGGTGGGTGTCAGGAAAATAGGGGCAGTGTTTTTTTCGGTGGTGCCCTGTGACAGAACAAGACATAACGGGCACAAACTTCAACATAGGAAGTTCCACCTAAATATGAAGAGGAATTTCTTTACTCTGGAGGTGACAGAGCACTGGAACAGGTTGCCCAGAGAGGTTGTAGAGTTTTGGTCCCTGGAGACATTAAAAACCCACCTGGACACCATCCTGTGCCATCTGCTCTAGGTGATCCTGTGCTGGCAGGGGATTGGGCTAGATGATCTCCAGAGGTCCCTTCTAACCCTTATTGTTCTGGGGTTCATCTGTAGGTAATATGTGAGTGGCATTTTGAAAGTTTTGTTGAAAAAAACACTTGAAAACACTATACTAATGAATAAAAATCTGAATTGTCTTAGAGTTGGAGGAGTAGAGACATGCTGATTTAGAAACCCGTGTCCCGAGTCTCTGATTTGTACGACAAGTTCTCCAGTTCCAAACATCTAGTAAAGGAAAGACAGTAACTAGAAATAATTTTCCTGGTAGGTGGCTGCAATATTGAAGGAGAAGATGAAAGCTGGGATTTTGGCACTGGTGCTGGTTTTTATGTGGATGCCACTGAAGATCCTTGGAAAACAAATTATAGGATGTATTCCTATGTAAAGGACGAGGTAACTTTGTTGCTGGGTTCTCCTGGTGTTGCTGGTAAGATCAAGAAGGGGGTGTGGTTCAGTCATGCCCTTTGTTCCTAGCACTAAAGCTTCCTTAAGGTGATCTTGATAATCTGTGGATGGTTTTTTGTTTTATTGCTTTCCCTTTTTATAAAAAGAATTTTATTTTTTTTTAATCCTCAATTATTTCAGCGATTTGAATTTATCCAGTTGTTGGGCCTTTCCTTGCTAAACAGGGACGGTTGTAAAACTGAGGAGGGAAGGAATTGCAGCATGGAGATGACAACACCTGGCAGGGCTTGAGCAGGGACTCCTTGAGTCTGCTCTCCTGCCTGAGGTGTCAGAGGGTTGGCCCACACTTCTAATCTTGATCTGTTAGTTGTGCAATCCCTGCTCTTGTAATATCTCTGCTCCGCTGCTTCTGAAACAACTTGCCCTATTTCACTGCACAGGTACTTCAGTTGTATTGCTCCTTTGGACTGTTTTTGGGAGGGTGGAGTGGTGGTTTTGGTTTCTTTAACTCAGTGTAAAAGTAGATCTTTGAGATATATTTTAGAAAGGTGAGTGTCCAGTTTAATCACCATGTGATTTGTGTGGTCTGGGTTAAATCTAAAGTTGATGGGAATACGCAGAGCAAATAATCTTTCAGTTTGCCCTTCTGGTCACTTACAGGAGGCACATACAAATTTATGTGTCTATTAAAATAAGAAAATGTTTATTAGGAAATTCTCACATCTTTTGTTACAAGGTTATGATAGATATCTATAGAAATCTGAGTTACTTGTCAGCTGAATTATTTCCTTTTGATTTTACAGTCCTATTGAAATTGCTTTTAGGATGTGATCACAAATGTCAGCTATAACCAAAGATGTGCCTTTGGTTTCAGTGACTTCCTGGCATTAAAATGCATTAGTGATTTGTTTGCTTTTTTTTCCTAAACATACTGGAGTTGCTTTAATGTTTGTTGTGGTTTTTTGTTTTATTTTTTTTTAATGCTAATGTTCCTTTACAGCTGCCTAAACTAATAAATGCCAATTTTCCAACTGACCCTGAGCGGATGTCAGTTTTCGGTCATTCCATGGGAGGTCATGGAGCTCTTATTCTTGCTCTGAAGAATCCTGGAAAGTACAAAGTAAGATATAAAACAGCTTACATGAAGTATACTAAGGCTTATGCATATTTCTATAGAAGTGAAGAAATAAAACGTAATACAAAGTTCTGTTACAGCGTTAAATGGATAAATAGTTTTAGTTGCAGCAGTGTTAGAATATGGAAAATTGCCAGAAACACCACTCTGGAATATGAATATGAGCAAATTTTAAAAGTTAAGAAGAGTTCAGTTTCTCTTGATGATGCTACGGCTCTTCCAAACCAATTGTTATATTTAAATGTAAACGGGCTCCTTTTAGCTCTGGAGTTACTTCATCCTTCCAGTATTGTCTAGAAATCTGGTTGTGTGATTTGCTATATCTTTTCAAATCTTATTTTAGTCATTTTGGGGCTTTTATTACCAGCAAACCTTTTTTACCACCATTATGTGTATGTTTGCTTAGAATTTACTACAGTCTATTAACTCCAACTGATAGCAAGTATAACTGTAAGCACCTAAACTACACACAGAATAATATCTGGAGGACACTCCCCATCCTGAAATTTTCATGTCAGCTTTCCGAAAGATTGCTTTTTGGAGTATTTGAGGTATCTGAAGTGTTGATTTCTCTCCTACGTGAACCTACGTGAAACGTATTGGAACTGATTTGCTTTTTCTTTGTATCAGGGAGGGTTGAGACAAATTTCATTGTTCTCTTTGGGATACACTGGTGTAAAATGCATTGCTGAGGGAGAATCGGACCACGCATAGATGTGGCACTTCAGGATATAGTTTAGTAGTCATGGCAGTATGGGGTTGATGGTTGGACTTGAGGATCTTAGAGGTATTTTCCAACCTTAACGATTCCATGATTGATGTTTGAGAGTTGAGGGGCTCTGCCTTTGCTGATCAATCCTTTCATGGGCTGCCCTGGCTCTGTACTTTGTGGTCTTGCAAAAATGCACATGCTTTTTGAAAATAGCATAGCATCTGTTCAGTGTCATTAGATTGGTGTTACAAGAGAGTTGAATGCTTTATTTTTATCTCCTTTTTATCTTTTGGAGCCAGTAGAAAATTTCCATTTTCACTGGTGGCACTTAAATCTGAATTGTATCATCTAAAAGAATTAAACATTAAATTGAAAATACCAAATACTGGGAGAACTGGCAGTGGCTCAGATGACTTGTTGCTCTTTCTTGCAAGACAGAAGAGTGGAAATATTGATGTCGCAGGGCCAAATCCTAAAGAAGAATGTAAGAATTGGGTTTAGACTTCTGACACCTATACGTGGAGCGGTGACCTGAAATGTACTTTTCTTGACCCTTAATCCCAGAGGAACCAAAATTCAGGAGACACTGTTGCATGCTTAGGTTGGCTGAGCAACACCACGCCTCAGGCTTTTGTTCTGGGCTGCCAAAATTCAGCTGGAGGTGAAATGCTCCCGCGTTCTGACCATGCTGACCCAACAGTAGACTTGAGATCCTTCTCTGCTGCTTAAGGGAATTCAAGCCAACATCTCCCAACAAGGAAAGGAATGGGGCATCCAGCCCTGCCTTTTCAAGCTTAGCTGAGGTGCCAAAAGGAAAGGATATTGTGGGACTAGAAAGAACAAATAAGGGGAAATGGGATAGTGGTTGGGACGTGTCAGAGGGTTGCTGAGAGAGTCCTGGCAGTAACTTCAGAGCAATTTTTGAAAAGGCTTTTAGTTTTCTTGTTGGATAGCAGAAGTCACTTTCATTAACTCGTATTGAGTTTGGTTTTTTATTCTTGCTTTCTCTCCGAACAGTCTGTATCAGCATTTGCTCCTATCTGCAACCCTATTCAGTGTCAGTGGGGGAAGAAAGCCCTTGGTGGATATCTGGGATCAGATGTAAGCAAATGGGAGGTACGTGCTGCCACTTGCAGTCCTTTGATAAGGCCTGTATGTTCCTCGTGGATGATTTGCTGTTGCCTGATGGTGCTTATACCAAGTGTAATGAGATAGAAAGCTCTCATTGAATTGACTAAATGCCTCCCTGTTTTATTTATGAAGATCCTAAAATCTGAGCAAAGAGGAATTATGAGCAGTCTGAGACTTTTTCTACGGCATGGAAGCAGTGAGCAGTTTAAAAGGGAATTGGCCTGTTTCTCAAAACCTCAGTTCTCAATACACGAAAGAGCTGGATTTTATAGTAGCCTGAAAAGAGAGACTGCTCCAAACTGTTCAGAGCCTGATGAGCATCTGCAGGGGCAGCCTGCTGGAGGCAGCTAGCAGAGGAGACATTTGGATACTTGGAAATTGGTATCCCATAGAAGAGAATTAAAGCAGACCAAGTTAAGTTTTTGCTCCTGAGCCTAATTTTGAAACACAGTTAGTCAGATATGAATGGCTAAGATATAAAAAAAATGCTTATTTGCATGTTGCTACATTATTTAGACAGCCCTTCAGTACTTTTGATCTCAGCGTAAACGTTACCCTGTATCGCTGGAATTAAGTTAGAAGGGATCATTGTGACCAGGTACTCTAATTTCTTTGTAAATAAACAAGCTGGTGTTAAATCCCTTATAAATTAGATTAAATTATCTCTTAGGAAGACATCTAGGTCTGATTAAAACATTATAGGAATAGAGAGCACTAGCTGCTTTCAGTTATTAATGGATTGTGTATTTATAAATTACCAGTTAAACGTGCTTACACTTAACATAATGAATATATTTTGCAAAAAAAACAAACCCAGAAAAGATGTTTTCTGACCCCTTTACTTCCTTTGGAGCTCATCAGCGAACCCAGTTTGGTAAATCAGGAGCAAGCATCAGGAACAGACTTAGGCCTGCCTTTGTGCTGATGTACAACCTCTGATTTCCATATCGCTACTTAAAATTGCTGTGTTACACGAGTGTTTTGACCTTTAGCTGCCAAAATAGTTGCATCAAGATACTAAGTTGTTTTGGCAGGACCTAGCTTCTGTAGAAGCGCATAGAGTTGGTACTAGATTATGTTGCTGTTCTTCTGTGTGAATTTAGCTCTGGGCTGGACCCTGTGTTTGGTCCAGTAATGAATGATGTCAAACTGCCAACTTGGTAATGACTTAGATCACACCATTTACTCTTTTTAAAACCACGAGTGTTACTTTTCAGTCTCTTGGAATTTCTCCATTTTTTTTTGCTTTTCCAAAGTGCAATTTGATGTTCTTGTAGGTATCCCAGTACTCCATGTATGCTGTTCTTATCTTGCAGTCAGCAAATTTGACCCGCTCCAACGTTTGTAACTAAATGTTGTTTCTCTTTTTATTCCTGCAGGCGTACGATGCTACACAACTTGTGAAGTCCTATCCGGACTCCAACCTGGACATCTTGATTGATCAAGGCAAAGATGACCAGTTTCTGTCAGCGGGCCAGTTACTGCCCGATAACTTCATCGCTGCCTGCACAGAACGGAAAATCCCAGTTGTCTTTAGACTGCAGCAGGTGAGTTGCTCCTGCAGTCCTTGATTGTTGGGTTGTTGCTTTGTGATTTTTTTTATTTTTTTTTTGGGGGGGGTGGTCCTGTGTGGTAGGTAGTGAAGAGGGTGCCTCTTCATGCGCCATGCTGTCACTTAACCCATGAGTCTGTCCCTGGTCAAGTGAGGCAGAGGGTGAGAAGTGACGTTTTCCTTGATACCAGCTGTCAGAGTGCTCTACCCATCGGATTGAGCTGCATTTCACCACTAGGTGGGGTCGTGATTCAGCAAACTGAAGAAGCAACATTAGTCATGAAATATTTTGGTTTGGAAGGGACCTTTAAAGGTTATCTAGTCCAACTCCCTAGCAGTGAGCAGGGACATCTGTAACTGGATCAGGTAGCTCAGAGCCTTATCCAACCAGACCTTGAATGTTTCCAGGGATGAGGCTTCTCCCACTTTTATGGGCAACCTGTGCCGGGGTTTCATTGCCCTCAGCATAGAAAATTCTTTCTCATATCCAGTTCGAAGTTACCACCTTTTAGTTTAAAGCTATTACCCCTTGTCCTGTTGCAGCAGGCCCTGCTAAAAAGATCATCCTCATCATTCGTGTAGCCCTCTTTACTGGAAGGTTGCTATAAGGTCTCTCCTTCAGGAGCCTTCTCTTCTCTAGGCTGAAGAACCCCAACTCTCAGCCTGTCAGGGGAGGGAGAGGCTGGAGTAAAAACTGGGGCTTTTAATAAGCATTGCAGTCACTGTACAAGCAAAATGACAGACGTAGTTTTGCTGCATTCCTTATCTGTGGGGTATTGTGTTTAACATAAAACTTCCTGATTTAGTTTGCATGTGTCTGTGTGAATCAGGAAAACTGCTTGAAATCTTACAATTCATTTAAAGGCCCAGGTGGGAAGATTGCTCTTTCTTCTAGTGCAGTGACTCAGAACAGCCCTGTCTTGAAAGCACTGGGGTCTTTGTAAGTGACTGACAACTTCAAGCCAGACCCAATGACGAGCCCAGACAGTGAGAAGGATTGTCCTCTCTTGATTTATTGTCAGGGCTTTTACACAGTCTTGCACCAAAAGATAAGTTAGTACTGACAGAATGGAGCTTTTCAGACGTTTCCTTGCTGTTTTGGCTTAGTGCTGGAGCAGAATTTGGACCTGGGCTGTGTTCTCCTTATGCACTGTGTTTTACCAGTAGTGCAGTGCCGGTGACGGGAATTTTTCTCTTGGAGTGCACCTCGCCCTGCAGCTGATGCTTGCTGTTATCCATCTCTAATTTATATGCCCAGATTAGGGCAGGTTAAGGTACTTTGTGTGGCCACCAGGTTGAGGGAGGTCATCTTCCCCCTCTACTCTGTGCTGATGAGGCTGCATTTGGAGTATCGTGTCCAGTTCTGGGCTCCCCAGTTCAAGGAGGACAGGGAGCTGCTGGAGAGAGTCCAGCACAGAGCCACTAAGATGACTGGGGGACTAGGGCACCTACCATGTGAGGAAAGGCTGAAAGAGCTGGGTCTCTTTAGCTTGGAGGAGACTGAGGGGGTTTCTCATCAATGCTTATAAAAACCTCTAAAGGGCAGGTGTGAGGAGGAGGGGGCCAGACTCTTCTCAGCAGTGTCCAGTCACAGGACAAGGGTCACTGGTTACAAACTGAAAAACAGGAGGTTCAACCTAAACATAAGGAAATACTTCTTTACTGTGAGGGTGACAGAGCACTGGGACAGGCTGCCCAGAGAGGTTGTGGAGTCTCCTTCTCTGGAGACTTTGAAAACCCACATGGATGTGTTCCTGTGTGGCTGCCCTAGGGGATCCTGCTTTGGCAGAGGGGGGTTGGACTAGATGATCTGCAGAGGTCCCTTCCAACCCCTGACATTCTGTGATTCTGTTACTTTAGCTTCCTAGTGTTCATATATACTTGACCTGTTACTTAGATGTCCTTTACAGGTTTCCTATACAATACAGGTATTTCTGATTTCTTAAAACCTGATGAAGCTAAGAAGAGTCATTAACTTTCTTAGAAGCGAGCTTAGCATGACTGCTTTATCATGAACTGTATGTGTTTGCTGATTACTTTGTTACTCTTCTTTTCTAGGGTTATGATCACAGCTATTTTTTCATTGCTACATTTATTAATGACCACATCAAACATCATGCAAAATACCTCAATGCTTGAAGCATTTGGATGTGAGCGCCATCTGTCCAGGATGAATTAAGGGATAGAGGTGAACTGAACAAAAAACTTTTGCTGAAATAGTGTCTATCAGAGCTCTTCTGATTGTACTGCTCAGAAAAATAAAAAGTCCTGATTAATTTATGTGTGTGCTTTAGAGTAAGTATTTTTGAATGTTCTTGCATGCTTTGAAAACTCACTCAAGACCTTGAAGGTGCATGCTGTGTTTGAGGTCAAAAATTAAATTTAGCAATGAGCTCATTTCAGACTATGAATGTGGGTGTGAGCCTGGGACCGCATGATGGTTTCTAGTGCAACTGTACAGACTGTGAATAAAAACAGCGTGCCTCTTCAGCTAATTAAATACCAGGGTTCACTTGATCACTCAGTGCTGAAGGAAGTAGTTAGTGGCTCAAGCAATCAAGCTACTTAATTAATCTGAGGTGGTTGGTGCATCTTTCCTTTGCCTGTCTAAATAGATTCCAAGGACAAAGTCTGTTGGAGAATACAGACAACAGTTTGCTCTGCAGAGTAGTATATTGTCCTGAAAGTTATTAACATCAAATGATCAAAGAGTATTTTGTGGATAACTAAACAACCTCTTTAAAACCATGTGAAGGAAGCACTCTGTAGTAAAGGTTTTCTTTTCTCTACCTGCTTTTGATTCTTTTGCTGATTGTGAAAGGCTTACGTTGTGTTTCTTGGTTTCTTGGACTTAACAGGACGGAGAGGAAATCGATAAATAGATCTGAAAAATCCCCATCTCTGTGTCATCTATATCTACGATTGATATCTCATTGTTGAACATGAATGTGCTTATTTTATGAAAGACAGCAGAATTTAGGCCTGATGGCCTAAAGTAGTTCTTCCCGGTGCTAAAATTCTGCCAGCTACCTTGTGTGGGGCAGGATCACAGACAGTTCCAGGGAGCTGCTCATCTTACTTTTAAGCAGTCACTTGTAAACTCTGCTTTCCCATGGTTGCTCAAACCTTGACTCACTGTTGCCAGAGGCAATATTAAGGTAGATGTAGGATCAGTTTGCCTTTTCAAGTGATGCCGAATGCTCTCTGATGGTGGGGCCTTACGTTTCTGTTGATGGTGGCAGGCTTAAGTTACATACTGACTTTTTTTATCAATCTTGCATCTACATATTTCTGAAGTAAGCTTAGAAGCTTATAAAGATATAACCAGGTGCATTGTGAGAGTTCTTCTGAACGGCTGAATGCAAGTTTTCCACGCTGGATTTACAACAGCCACTAACTCCTCCTTTCTTATAAAGCAGGGCACCGACACATAAATTTTAAGCCACAAGTGCTAAACATTTAGATCTTTCCACTCCCACAACAGCAAAATCTTGAAGGCTCGTTTAATGTGTGGTGGCTTCTTCCAGTTGTTCCTCCCCATAAGCAACCAGGCGACTGCTTTTCTGTAGCCAGCAAATTAGTTACACCAGTACAGAGCTGGAACTGGTGCGCTGTGCTCATCCTGCAGCCTCATGCCCAGGACTATGCGCAGAGCAGCAGTGGAGTCAGGGTGTTCAGTTTGGTGCAGGTACTTCTAAGGATAAACAGTTGCATTTGTTACCTGTCAAAGCTAGGTTTTTGGGTGTTTTTTGCCTGATGCATTCTGATAATTGTATATAAGGGAAAGGAGCATGGCATTTATTTATTTTCTTTTTATTCCCCAGCAGGGATGCACACACCTGCGTGTTGTATTAGCGGAGATCAGAAAACAGGTTTAACCCTGTAATTTACTGTTAAGTGCTTTTAAACCACCATTTTAAAAGCTGCTGGGTTAATGGTAGGCAACAGCTTGCCCTGCATGCAAGGGAAAAAGCTGTTCTTTTGTACTTGGTAAATTTACATGGCACAATTCTAATTTTCCCATTATAATGTGGATGGCTGTGTGGAAGCCTTATTTCCTGTAACCTTTAAATTTTCAGTCCAGCAGGAGATCAGTTACCGTATCAGCTTCCCCCAAGCACTGGCCCAGCTATAAGTTCGGAGCTGAAACTCCTTGTCATATTTTCCCACTTGGCGCTCCTAATAATTGACTGCTGTCCCATGCTATTTGCTTTTTTGATAAAACTTGGCATTTACATGCTTGAGAGGGACTTCCCGGTCTCCTTGCTTGTGAGCACGAACAGATTCCAGTAAGCGTCCGATAGGCTCTTGTGAGTCCACAAGAACTTGCTTCGGAAGTTAGTAACCTGAAGGCTTTGTAGAAACTGCCCTTGAATGCTTACGTAAGTGCTAGCGGGTTTGACAAAGCATGGTGAAATACCCTTCTCCACAGGCTGCAAAGTCCACGACTGTCCATGAGAAGACTTGGTGTGCTTTGGATCAGTTGCGCAGATGGCTACAGATGCTGAGTTGTCTCTGCGTCATCTTCACAGGAATTGTGTGAGGCTGTTGCATCTCGGTTGGCAACGCTCAAACCTCTGCTGGAGCAGCTGCCTGCGTTCAAACAGGCTCTGCTCTTGATGAGGAGCAGCACCAGGACTGCTGCAGGACTCGTCAGGCCTCAATTACGCCGATTATAACGAAGAAATTGATCTGTTTCGGCTTTATATCGCAGCAGTCACAAGGGCATCAAAGCTCCCTTGCTAATCAAAAGCAGAGTCTCTGCAGGAGACTATTGCAGAAAGATCCTCTCCTTCCAGAATCCTCTATCAGAAGTGAACAAATACAGCAATAAAATCACTTGGTTAAGGTGAAAACACTTCGGAATCTGTGCTTAGATAACTTCAGAAACCCACATGGGAAGGAAAAGGCTGTACACTATGACCTACAAGCAGTAGTCCCTACTACTACCTGTTCTGCAGAGACAGAAGAAGGGCCAGGCAGCTTGGCACAGCCCTGGCACGCAGGGTGTTCCTCCGGTCAGAAAATATTACTGCACCCTGGAAGTGTTACACCTCCGTGGAGGTGTTCCAAAAACCATGTACATATGACACTTGGAGACATGGTTTAGTGGCCATGATGGTGTTGGGTTGACAGTTGGACTTGATGATCTTAGGAGGTCTTTTCCAGCCTTAATTATTCTATGATGCATGCTTGGATGCACTAGGGTAAAAGAAATCATAAGATTTTCATTCACTGAAGCAAAAGCTTGCAGAATAATCTCTGCATTTCAGAAGGAGGGCAGGGATAGAAAAAAAAACCAAAAAGCAGGGAGAAAAAGAAAAGCTGTCCTCTGCAGAAAAGTGGGAATTGGTAAAAAAGAAGGACCCTGGTGTGTTGATGTGAGCAGGAGCAAGTGGAGTCTCCCTTCTCCCTGAGCTGAGCCCACAGGGTCACCCAGCCCTAGGAGCAGAAGGCTTAATTAATGCAACTGCTGCTGCTCACCACACAAGTGGCAGGAGGAGCAGCCAAGGTGCAGGAACCAACACCAAACCGACAAGGCAACAGTTCCCAGCTGGATGCTATTCCCAGTTTAGCTGCAGAATTCCTTAACTGGCATCACATCATCTCCATCCCCAAGCGCTCATCCATCATCGCCGGTGTTAAGCTCTCCAACCACCATCTCTTTTACAAGAAACTGTCACTCACAGGGGCAGTGGTTCAAGGGTTTCTACAAATAATATAGTTTAATTGTAACTACAGTAAAGATTTTCTATATACATTGTGTTCACTGCTGAGGGTATTATAGATCTGCCATGCATGTTTTATTGCACATATAAATAGTGTACAAAGATTCATGAGGATTCTCTTTTTAGCGGTACAGGTTAAGACTGCATAAAAAAAGCTGTGTTACAAAATATTTAGAGCTATTTATTTACAGCCAACTTCAAGCAAATACTGAAAGACACTATCAGGAGAAAACCAAAATTTTAATTATGAAAAAACCAAGATTTGTCAAAATAATAATTACAAAGCTTCATGTTGCCATATATACATTGTACAAAAATACTCAGGAAACCTGCATTTTATTCCTCAAGATGCAGAAATCAATATTCCTATTTTCATACTTGATCTTTGAATGCTTTTAAAATTTGATAAACTCTGACTTGAAAACTTATTTTCTCTACATTGCTCGTGCTTTTTGACAAAAACAGATATTTGTGCAGCTCTGTAAAATATTAAAATACATTTTTTTTTAATTTAGTGTTAAAGTGCACAGTACATTTTATAGGAAACAATACACTAGCTGCCAATCCAAGTTACAATTTAAGTCAAACTTCCCTCTGTAAAATAAATGCTTTTGCTTTGGTTGAAGTAACTGGATGTTCCATGCATACTGTGTGTCTCATTGCCTGCGAGTCCACTTCCCTCCTCCTAACAACGTTGCTGTCAACACGCATGCACCCGCACGTTGGCAGTTTGCGGCATTAAAACGGCAAGTCTGCATTCCGAGATGGTTTTAACCGTTAAAAATCTGCTCTTGGAATACTGGTGGGTTTAAATATGCAGTGGCTGTGGACACGCGTGTAACTCGGCCTAGATACTAGTAGTGACAAGTATGCATCGTCCTTCCAAAAAACCCTTCATACAATAGTTCTCTCCACATTCTCCTGCTTAAACATTCAGCCCTCCTGCGTCACCTTTTTTTATCCTTATATTTTTCGAACTACCTGCTCCTGCAGTTTCGAACGATCTCCCCCACAACCGCTACAGCCTTTTCTCCACGTGCAGTTCGCCTGCCCCGCTTGCCGAAGCAACAGCACTAGCTCCTTGTCCGAAAGGAAAAACGGGTGTTCCAGATACTGGGAGAACCGCTGTGCTGGAACTTCTTGATCTGCAATGTGTGATGTCTTCGTAATAAGTTACGCTTTTAAAAATCTCTTAAAAAAACCCCAATTAAAGCAGTGATAAGAGAAACAACCTTACTTCCTATTGCTGACGTGGGTTTAGAGGTCTGACCCTGCAAGTATCCACTACAGAACTTTGTGCTTAATTCCGTGGGGAAATGATGGAGACGATCGGGAGAAGCACCCAGCGCGGTGTAGCTGGACGGTCGGGTCTTTGAGATTGCCTTTGGCAATTTTAATAATTCTGTCTCCTCCCAAAGGAACAGGAGAAAACAATAAAAATAATTTTGGGGTAGATCTTCTCAGTAATGTTCTTGTGCTATTTTTTACTATTTGTTCTGTAGTGCTGTAGTCTTTAAAAGAAATCAAGTTACAGTGCAAAATCATATTTCAAGACACCTGATCCTAATGCACATCATTCATTTTGTTGTGGCAAAAGTTAAATGTCTTGTGCATAGTAAAATAAGCGATTGAAAAATATTTGTTCACATTTCTTTTTCAAGTTTACATCTGTCTTTTTTTTCTTTATTTCTAAACATCTATATACAAATAAAATGGGTGTGCTTTCCGTTTCAAGCCAATTTAGTGTAGTGGGGGGAGAAGTGCTACTGGAATGTAGGAAACTCCGTGGAATGCAGACAAATTTTTCCCAATGTTCCGCAAATTCAAGCAGGAAAGAATGCCATTCCAGCTAGCTGTTCTTTTAATAGAAGCACCTATTTTGTTTGCTTTTTTATCTTACATGTTAGAAAATACGGTTTACGGAGATCTAGAGCTACTGCACACCAAGTAGAATAAAAAATAACTAAATATTTATATTAAAATAAAGTGTTTAACCACAAAAAAGCAGTAATAAAATACAGTTTCCTAATTTACATTTTGCATCCAAAGGATGAATAACAACTCACTAATAAATAATATTTATATAAATATTTTTATGTCTGGATATTTTTAAAAGGCAATAGCCTGAAGCAACTGCAGGAAAACCTAACGTGGTAGAAGTCCGATTTACTCTCCCTGCTTCCCCCCCAGCCCCCCCAACAATTACAATTATTTAATAATATGAAGGTATCTTGCTGCAAGACAGCTGGGTACTCCACGCATTTTTTAAGTGGCAGAGAGGTGGCTGTTTTAGTAAAGTACTGTACAAAGTGAGCTATAAAAGCTCACCCATTTGCTCTAGAAAATGTTTCTGTTTAGTTTCTGGTTTGTAGTTCGATGCATGTGTACAGCCTGAAAGATGATTTTAAAATCAGAAGTGGAAGAATACTCTCGGAGCAGTGGTTTTTGGCTTTTTTTTCTCCCAATGCGGTTTGGAAAGCTGGGCAGTATTTTGATTCTTTGATGGCACAGTGGAGCTGGTAACAGCAGAGAGAGTAGTTTCATGTGAATAAAGCTTGTTTCACTGTGGTTACATCTAGCAATGCTTGAACTGTTATGCTCACTTTTACCAAGCCCTTTTCTTCTAGGATGTGATGTGGTAGGCAGAGCTTCTCCTAGAAAAAGACAAAGAAAGGAGTAAAGATTAGGATATTCACACTCACTGCAAAACCTCGCTTTGCGTGATGGCAGTTGGAACGCAAAGCCTGACAAGCAGGAACCCGTCTTCTATTTTTAATAAAAAAGAACTTCCTATGGGTTTGAAAGGAAGTCTCTGATTTCACCCTCATTATACCCAAGGATTAGTGAGGCCTGTTCATATTTTGGGCCTCTGAAACCAACCTGCTCTGCGGTCACTACAGTATGTAAACATCTCAACTAAGGGTGAGGGCCAGCAGGTACACGCTGAACTTCCATGCAAAGTGAGAGAATGTGGCATTGGCCCGTTACTGTATATAAGTGAGTTTGGGGACAGAAGGCGAAAAAATAGGTCTACCACTGAGCTCTAGACAGGTAGGCCTTGGTCCCCAGATACGCACCTTGAAAAGCATCCATTAGCATTTACAGAAAAGTGTGTGCAATGTTGGGCATTCAACGGATGAAGGGTTTTGCTCTGAGGAATTAGCAGCTTATTTTGAAATATCCGGGAATCAACTTTATTCACCACAAGGATCCAGCAAGCGTGGCCAGGGTGAAACCTACTCGCTGTCCACAGAGGCTGTTACACCAGAAGACAGTCCAACATCAAAACACTGTCCCCTACAGGTAACAAGACACTACCCAGTGAATAATTACAGAAAGCCTTGCCTAGAGGTAGCCTCACATCATGACTGGCTCTGTCTCTCTCAAAAAAAGATTTTTTTCTTAATGTCAGTAAGAAACACGTATTCCTGTTAATGAGATACAGGAAATGATGAAATCAGGCAGCAGGTTTATAATAAACAAACGGGAAGGCTAGACTACATCACATAAACCATAATTACAACTGTGAGACTCAGCGCCACAACACGGAAGCCAAAAGCGTAAGCGGGATGACAAAAATACACAAATAGAAAAATACCCGAACAACGCTATTAAAGACAAACACATGGATACAGCGTCTGGCTCACGAAACCTTCAAACTGGGCGCGTCAGATTGCTTGAAGTTTGATCTGTGTGATCCAACCTTCTGTTTTTTCCCTAAGCATCCCTACATGACAACCAGCCGACACAGGATACCCATTTTTTAGAAAGAGAAAGCTGTTTTGATATTCTCGGTATTTAATCTCTTAGCTGTTTGATACATTTTGAACTAGTGATGCATTTGAGACTGTCTTTTAATTAACTGCCTGTCTTCTACTGACTATTCTTCTTGTTTCCGTAAGTGATACAGTTCCAGTTTTTAATATTTTTTTTAATACAGTTTTCATCATGTTATGATGTTTAACCACTTTTAGCTGCTTCCGCTGTTCTCCAGTCTTTGCTCAGGAAATCTCCTCTGGTGGGCCACAGCTCCATCAGACTATTACCAGGAATAAACAGCTGCTCTGCCTCTTTGGTTGTTTATTACTTTCTTTTGTTACCGAGTACTGCTTTTATGCACAACCAACACTTTGCTCGCTTAAATTTTTGTCAAGTTTCTCACAGCTCAATCCAGACTCTACGAGGGAAAATCTGCAAAATTTACCCATTAACTACTGAACCTAACAAGTGAGAGCCAAACTTTCTTCACAATCACAACCTGGTACTGATAACTGTAATTTATCTATGCTTCATGTTCAGATTTTACATTTACTACCTAAGATGTTTTAATATTTATTTTATGCTTAAAAAGATTTTTCCAAACTGAATCTGTAGTTATTTTTAAAGGTACCTGGTTACAGCCCAGAGCACCAAACAAATACTGTCAATCCCTTCTGCACACACAGACCCCAAAACCGATTTCAAACAGGTAATTTTCAATGAGCTTGTCCGCAAGGGACAGACAACACACACACACTTCTCCATGTCGAAGATGCTGCAGCATTCTGGTGGTCTGCCGACGCTGGGTTTCCACATCCATGAATTTGTGGATTCCAATTCACACTTATAATCATCATAGAATCATGGAATGCACTGGGCTGGAAGAGACCTTTAAAGGTCATCTAGTCCAGCCCTCCTGCAGTGAGCAGGGACATCTTTAACTTGAGCAAACATCTGCAGCAACTACCTCCCTGTACGCCCTCCTCCTCCCCGCCCCTCCCTGCCAGAGCTCTTTGCCCGGTGAGCACAAGCGAATATCCCCCGTCTTGCTGCTGCTCCAGTTCATTGCTCAGATTTCCATTCCAAACCTACCCCAAAATTGGCCATTTAAGTTAAGAAATTGGGTTCTGCCTTTGATGTTTGTTCCTTCTTCTGACTGAGACACTGACTCACAAGCTGCCAGGCAGTTTTCCCCCATTTTTAGTCCTCTGGAATAAAAAAGCGTCATTTTCAGAGAAATAAGTAAATATATTTTTGGATGCAAACTCCTAAACTGATGCTTGCTTAGCACTGGAGTAGCTACAAATGAAGGTAAAGATATTAATAACAAATAAACGGAAAACAAAACCAACAAAATGTTTCTAATTCAGATGTTAGATTTTTACTAAAGATATTTTCCAATCTAATGTCTTGGGACACCATATAGGAGTCTACAATATTCTGATCCTGCTAATTTTCAAAAAACTTACATTTATCATACTGATCAAGAATGTGAATCAGACATCTGAAATAAAATATTATTCTGTCCACTCTTTTCTACTTCTTCCCATTGTTCTTGCACAGCAGGCTCTTTTTCACAGATTTGGTGGCCCACAACAGGCCAATAGTTCATTAGTCTTCCATGCTGGACAAAAGCCATTAAATAATGCCTGCTGAATCCAATATCTCAAAACTAAGTGGATCAGTGTTACAGGGTTGAAGGGCAGGGATCGAAACAAAAACCCCAGCCCTAAAGCAACCCACCTTGCTAGATATTTCCATCCGAGAATATTCTAATTTTTTCTATTGAAGTCATATCTGCTGAAAAAGCCACAGTTAAGGATGATCCCTTAAGAAAAATGTAAATTATACACATACCATTTTTTAGCCACATTATAGCACTCAGAGATCTAATCTGCCATGCTTTCCTGCTGGGGATTTTGCAGTTGTTTACAAGCACATTTTGACTAAAAGCATAAAGGAGAACATGCCCTGTTTTATATTTAAAAAAAATTCCAATATAATTTTACTCCTTTTCAAGACATTGCATTATGTAATTCTTTTACACACAGTGATTCAAATGAGGAAAGCTATTTAAGGATGTCTATAAAAAAAATAAGACTCTACAACCATGTTCTTGGAGTGAAAAGTTTCACAGCATGTTATTTTTTATATTATAAATCATTCTTCATTACTGCTTGAAACACATACAGCTGACAGTCTTCTCTTATTAAGCTGAATGCAGACCTTCCAAAACTGACAGAGAAACCTAAGCCGTCTCCTGAAAATGACAAACTTCATCTCCACGTGCCAAGAATTGATTCTCTAAGCACTGGTTCCAAAGCTTTGTAAATGGCCTTCCTCAGCCCTGCCTCATACTTGTCAAATCACGGCTTGGAAGTAATACATTTAACTCTTCTCAGAATAAGAAAAAACAAATCCTGCCAAGGATGGAATCCAGAGCACACTGAGAGAAGCATAAATCACAGAACGCGTTGGGTTAGAAGGGACCTCTAAAGGTCATCCAGTTGAATCCCCCCTGCAGTGAGCAGGGACAATTGTAAGGAGATCAGGTTGCTCAGAGCCCCATCAAGCCTGACCTTGAATGTCTCCAGGGATGGAGCCTCCAACCCCCTCTCTGGGCAACCTGTGCCAGTGCCTCACCACCCCCAGAGTAAAGAACTTCTTCTTAACATCTAATCTAAACGTATCCTACTCTAGTTCAAAAACATTGCACCTCGTCCTGTCGCTACACACAACCAACTCGGCTTTCTGAGTAACAGCAGTTACCTCGGGCCAAGGCCCCAGGGGCCTCAGTCCTGTTCAGCTGCTGCCCTTGCAGCACTGTCCATCTTCCCTGCTCTGACCCCAGCTCTAACCCACTGCTGCTCTCTAGGAACCACCGATAGTAGAGTTGCGAAGCTGCAAGCCAAGCAGATTTCAAAACTTCTCTCAAATCCTGGCATTGCAAGACAATATGCCTGACCAACCAAGAGAACTCACTCATGACTCTGAGGAGACCAACTCACCCGCTTCTCCCCATATTTGAGAAGATTTCTGTCCCTTTCACGCTAGGAACAAACCCGTAACACTTCAATATAGCACGATTAATTGCATCTCTAAAATTGAAACCATCATTGAACAAAATCCATCAAGACAGACAGAAAAACTGGCTACTAATTCTCAAGACCAGCGTAAAAATCTTTCACAACAACTGAGAGGGAAGGGCTGCTACTCACAGAATCATTCAGGCTGGAAAAGGACCCTGGGATCATCGAGTCCAACCACTAACCCTGCTCTACAAAGCTCACCCCTAAACCAGATCCCCTCACACCACATCTCAATGGCCTTTAAACACATCCAGGGATGGTGACTCAAACACCTCCCTGGGCAGCCTGTTCCAATGTCTGACTACGCTTTCTGTGAAAAATTTTTTCCTAATGCCCAGTCTAAACCTCCCCTGTTGCAGTCTGAAGCTGTTCCCTCTTGTTCTATCACTAATAACCTGTGAGAAGAGACCAGCACCAACCTCTCCACAATGTCCTTTCAGGTAGTTGTAGAGAGTGATGAGGTCTCCCCTCAGCCTCCTCTTCTTCAAACTAAACAGCCCCAGATCCTTCAATTGCTCTTCATAAGACTTACTCTCCAGGACCTTCAGCAGCTTCACTGCCCTCCTCTGCACTCACTCCAGCACAGCAGCACTCCACTCATAGCAGCATGAATCTCTATTTCTACCACAAAAAACAAAGATCTAAATTTTAATGACTTTTCTTTCCCTCCCTAAGAACACAGAGAAACTTAATTATGTGTCCCAAGCAAACCACTTTCCACAAACATGGAGCTACTTTGAACGGATAAAGATTTTCTCAAACTCATCGTGAAGCAAACGAACCAACTCCTTTTGATGGGGTGGGGAAAAAAAAAAGAAAAAGAAGGCACAATAAGGAGGCAGCACCAAGAGGCTGAGTCACAAAGCAACACACAAGGACAGTACAACAGGTGTACCCACAAACACACACACGTGCATGTGCTTGCCAGAGCAAGCTCCTAATCCTGGGACAAAACGTCTGATTTTGACAGGTGTAGAAGAAACCCTGGAATACACAGGGATGCTAATCCCACAAGGATACGTGACACACTACACACACACATCTATTTACTTTGACATGGGATGGCTTCAAAGTCAAGGCAGCTGTTTGAATTGGTTTATGCCAGGGCAAGCAGCTTGGCAATTCAGATACTGTAAATATTTATCCAAAAAGTAATTGTTGCCATTATATCATGCAGGCAAGTAGCAAAATGACTGCATCATGGTAACACCAGGGCCCAGCTGTACTCATTAGCAAAACCACAGAGGAACGGAATTCTATAATTCCATAACAAATTGTAGAATTCTTTCTTCCTTGCATTTGCAGAATATGAGATTTTGGAGCTACGAGGAAAAAAATAAATTCATAAATCAATGAAATATTGGACTGTGTAGTTTCTCCAAGGACAAATTAAAAAAAAAAAATCAGTCCATGTAATGTCCATCATCTAATGCTTGGAGCCAACTACTCTGAAATGGAAAGTCACTAAAAGAAACACCAAGGCCCTACATTTAAGCAAACATGTCAAATATACATATCTTTAAAATTTTGTTATGACAATGCCAAGGTGTTTTCCTGAACTGTTGAAAAAAAACTACAGCAAATATTTACTTTTTTACAATTCATATATTTTCCTTATCCACTATTACTGTTGTTGCCTGTTTATCTCCAAATGCTCTGAAGTTAACAAGTTTTGAAGTACAAAAAAAAAAAAAGGCATATAAAAAAAGCACAGTAATTCAGGCTATACGTATATTTTATCTTTTTTTTTCTTCCAATTTCCAATAGAATGATGAGCATGTTCTATAAAGTATGCACTTATCACTAGATTTGACAAAGCCAGAAAATCCCCAGACCTTTAATACTGCAGCTGCAATTCTGGTTTTGGAGTCCTAGTCCGTCAGATGTCTAAATATGTGTATCCTCCACATATGTAATAAATTGCAAATATTTACAAAAGTGTATTTGCAGGTGGTTGAGCTTTGGATCCTTTTACAAATTCTAGCCATAAAAATTTAAAAGCAGATTATATATTTTGCCAAAATGCCTTACAGTTTCATTCTAACATGCTAAGAATACCGTGGCCTGAAACTGCAAGGAACAAAAAACTTAACACAGACAGACACACACAAAACAGAAAATGTATACTTACAGCGGAAATATCAGTGATACCATAACGTTATACATTAAATTCCAAGAGGTAAAGGAGTAAGAGTGTTTTGTATCATCAACATAGAATGGGCCATTACCTTAAAGTGTTTTTATACTTCTCTTCCTACAATAATGCAGTTGATGTGCTAGAAATTAAGGAAATGCCAATGGTTCATAAAACCTGTTCTACCATCTTTTCTAAACCTGTATATATGTCTAACCTTGCTTTCTTATATCAGGAATAGAGTGCCAAGAATACTTCTTTTTCTAAAAAACAATTAGGTACCGATAATTTGGAAACTTATTAAGATACATGGAGTAGAAAACGAGACTGAATATTTGCTCAGGTGTAACTCAATCCCCATTCACATCAAGTGTAACTTTCAGAAAACTCCCTAGGAACACAAGAGGATCTGTACACAGATTTCAGTTGCAAAAGCTTTTTAATATACAAGAGGCATCTGAAGGACTACTACAGTGCGTTATGCTGCACTTGAATATATTTATCTGCTTTCTGGCTCAAGGAAAAAGAAAGCCAAACCCTCACATCAAAATGTCGCTTGTAATCCAGTGCAAACTCATTTTACCTGCACGTGTATCCACTACAATTTCCGGTTTTTACTTTATTGCAGTAGGGATGGGATGACCTCCAGAGGACAAAAGAAAAATCAATCTAATGGGCATGGTACAGGTTGGAGTAGGCCAATTTAATAAAAAATAAATAAATCACAGTTTGAAAATCCGTGATGACCGCTTCAATGGAAAAAAAAAACTGAATGGGGAAAGAAATGGGAGAGAAAATATAATTAATGTTATTGATGAACCAGTGAGAGAACTACAGTGTACAACTTACTCGTGTGACTGGCTATTAGCAGTAAATACCAGTTGTATACAACTTAATGTTGCAACACTGGGATCTCATCAACGGTGAAGAACCATCAGCCAGTGGAACTGTTGGTTTCCCAAGCACTAAAGCCACAGACACAGCAGCACAGAAACAAGACTCTGAATTTAGCAAAGAACCCATTAGAGTAGATTAATGAGTTAAATATATGTTTTAGTGTTCACCTCCCTACTTAATTTGAGAATTATTGGTTTCGGGGATGGACTGACAGGCATTTTTCACATTTGCATGACACCTGAAATACATTTTGATAAACATTACTATATTCACACTTGAAGAAATGTAAGGGTATATTTTGCTAGTCCTTTCCCTGTAAGATTTATGCATTTTTGGAAGTGCTATCAATAACATCCCCCCAAAATACAAACCATTTGTGGTAGTAAGGCTGTGCTTGTCATGAAGCAAGTATATTTTTCACAGTCTGGTTCAAGACGGCTTCTACTCTGTAACTACAAGAAAGTGCTAGTGACGTTATATTTTAAATAATGTCTATTGTCAGAGTTGAGAACAGTGTGGAAAATGTACTCTAAGTGACTAAAAGGCAATTCTGTTTGCACGGAAAGCCTATGTAGAGTTGAAACTCTAGACAAGTTTGAGAGTTACGTGTCATTACGACTGGGCCATGTTGCCTTGGTGTGTACGGGCACAACAGTAGTTCTAACCCAGTGTCTAGTCTGATAAAACACACAAAACCCACTGAAGACATACTGCCCTTTCGGCACACTGGAAAAGCAAAACAGACTGACTGGCTGATTCCCAAAGCTAGTGGAAAATCAGACATAATATCAGACAATGACACAGATGTGTATTATAGGATGGTAGCAACAACTTTTACCACCTGATCTTCTAATTTAAAAAAGACATTAAAAAATACTCAGACTTGTAGATCAGCACTATGTAAGGAGTACACAACACAAAGCATTGACAGGAGACCCGTTTATCACTTATGGGAGCAGGAGTAAAACTCCAGCCCTAGAGAAGACACCTATTTGTCTCAGATACCAACACTGGATTATAAAGAATACTACAATTAATAGATTCTGAACTGTTCCAAGCTTTATGTCACTTTCTCAGCTTCACTAGAAAAGCAATACTGTTAAACCAAGACAACGAAAATAAAGATAAAGCTCTGCTGAAAGTGGACGCTTAAATGTGGAAGCTCTGACTCCGAGCAAGCGCCTGGTGTTGCAATCACTGAAACCAGTTTAAAGAGAGGCCTGTGCAGGACGAGGGCTCAAGCCTATAGCTACTCACCAAAATAACCTGCACCTTTTTCCTCAAGCATGAGCAACCCAGAAGCACCCAAAGAACTCATACCTGGTCACAGAAGATACTCTTTACAATAGAGTTGTTGTATGTATGTACTGGAAGCTGCTAGACACTAACCCTTCATAAAACTTGAATTTAACCATTGTCTGAAATTAATTTTTCCAGCTTAAACTATGTATGTATATTATATATTTTATCCGTTTTATATAGCTCCATATATATTTGAGCTATGGGAAAATGGCTTTTAGAAGGTTCTAAATGAAATTTTAGAAGTATGAGGATATTTACAGTGTAGCACTCAATCATAATTGTCTGGCCAGAATAATCAGTGATGTGCAAGTTCCTTTGCAAGTTATCCTCTAGAAGTCTACAGGTAATTTTTTTACATACTAAGTAGTGAGAAATTAATGTATTTATTTCACAGACAGGAAAGTGAGATCCTTTGGTTAGCTAGCCTGAGACTGAACTGCAAATTCTGTTAATAGCATCTATGCCAATATTGCAATGTCAGTATAGGCTTATATGAGGTTTTATGTTTTTTGCAATCAATTTCCATTTGTATAACTCTTGCCAATACAAAGTAAAATAAACAAACAAAAGCCTTATTCACATTTTACAACAGATGACCAGAAGACAGAACTGGAAGGGAAATGGAGGTCGTCAGTCCAGCACTCTGACCACAGCCAGAGCTCTAACATACCAAAATGCCTCCTGGCTAATGTTTTTGTCTCACTGGTTTGTTTTTTTTTAAACTCCTAGGATGGAAAATATTTAAAATCTTCCCAGATGATCTATTTTCCTAGCTGCATTGTCTTTGCTACATGTATTACACAAACAAGCAAATGCATTTTCACAGGTGAGGAAATGGAGACAAGATAGTGACATGACTTGTTTGCTGTCACACGTAAGACTGGCAGATACAGGAATCGAACAGCTTATTCTCAAACTATCTTATTGCATCATGCTGTGCCCCACGATCTTCCTCCTGAAACATTCTAAAGTCCCTTGCATATTATAGGTTGCTTGTACCCACTACTAATGTGCAGTCATCTTTAGGGCGCAATACAGTATTGAAAAGCAGTTCAATGCTGCTTTCTGCGACAGAAGAAAAAGATTATTCTGTATCATCTGGAGGGAAAACAAAATATAAGTAGGAAAACATAACTACTCCAGTAGTCCAGAATTTAATCGGAACAGTAGAGATGACCAACAATCTTTAAAGTTACAGTACTCTTGTTAATCTAAAGGGTTAAAAAAATAACAGTAATTTGAAAGATAGCTCTCTAAGTGCTCTTAACACAACGCATGTTGAATTAGCACCAACTTGGATAATCCTGTCATCTGTTGAAGTGCCACCACAGTTCCTTCAATATCTGCAGCATTCTTGGAATTTCACAAAAAGTAAGAGGCTCAGTTCTGTTTAGCTTGTGATACACACCTAGCCTACACCCAAAAGTGGGGTAAGAGTAGCTTCACTGCTTCAACACATTTAGTGTGTAGTCTAGGCAACATAAAGGAAAGCAAACTATAAATAAAGAGGTACATAAATTCTTAAACTAGATAGAGCTGTAGGGGAGAGAAGAGATGGGACTTGCCTTCAAGATGCTACTCCCTCTCTCCTCTATTTCAAGAGATTAATAAAGATATTACAAGGAAGGGAAGCGAGGGAAAGGGAGAAGTTTGAAAGACAAAGGAAGGAAATTAAGTACCTGTAATTTGTCAGAGACAAAGCAGAAAGTTTGTGTGCACATGCGAACAGGTTATGCTGTTAGCACATTCCAGTGATAAGTTATATACATCAAGACTATAAAAAGTATGTGGAAAAGACAAAAGCCTATTAGATCCCAGGAGCGAAAGGCAGAAGTTGATTGTGGGGTTTTCTCCCCGAGGGCGAGCAGAGTGTCAACAGTCTTTCGAATGTGACGAATATCCGACTGCAGGATGTCATACGGAGAGCAGAGGTCAGCCTATCCCGAAGGGCAGCCATTAGAACAGAAAAAAACAGTGCATAAAATTAAAAAGGCAAAAATAGAATGATATTGATAAATAAATCATCACAATATTCTAGCATAAACATGTAGGAATACTTTCTTCCTGGTATTGCCTTAGTCACTAGACATCCCAGCTTTATTTCCTCTAAATTCTGAAGCTATCATATAATATCAGAATGTTAAGACAGAAGAGTTCAGGCCTTCAAATCCTTCCAAAATTATGCCCAGATTCACAAGGGTGAGAAGGCGCACATGATCCAATTATTCCAGTCTGATCTGAACACCTTTGTCCATCTGGGCCTTATTCCAATGCTTAAATGGAACCAGTTATAAAGTCTAACTTTTATAATAGCAAACGGTGGGTTAGAAAGCCTTTAAAAGCACAAGCAGCAGCAGTATGAAGTCTCAAGAAAAAGTACTTAAAGAAACTGTTAGAAGTATGCAAAATTCTCTAACATAATAACCTAAAACTTGGTATTCAAATATAATCTTAAAAGATACCCTGGTATGGCAACAGAAAAAGTCAACACAGCACTAACTATACTTAATTTAATAAAGTTTCTAAACTGAAGAATATGATAGTAAATTGTCTAGGTAGCATTTTAAGTTATTAGCAGGTTAGACTCCTATACTTTTTTTTTTAAGTATCAACGACTTTGTGTAGCAGTTTACTCTAGACTACCTGTACAAAATGAAGTGTAATATGCAATAATATCAATATGCACACACAATATTTGACATTACAATCAAATCAGTGCTTTCAAAATGCAATCTAAGATATATCACTTTACATTGTAAATGAGGCCATACTATCAATAAAGATGGTGAATACTTACTGCATAAAATTTATACGAAGTAAGTAAAAGACCCTGTTTCAGAGGAACACTATGTTTTCCTTTAGTAGCTTTTCAGCCTTGCTTAATGAACTGACAGTACACCCAATAAATGGAGACACGGAAGTTCAAATGTCTGTTTTCTGATAGTGCAAAATTTCAAGGCATAGATGGCAATAACTTAAACTTTAAAATATCTAAAAGGCCCTTCTATCCTGAAAAGTGACTAGTGAAAATCTAGTCACTAGCATGACTAGTGAAGCTAGAACTATCACTCAAATGCAAGGAAAAAAGTGATATTTCTTTTCTCTTACCACAACTAGTTATAGTTTTAATCAGACTCAAAAGCTCTAAAATTTTAGTTTTGTTACTTAGGCCAGCAGATACACGAAGGGCGGAAAACCACTCTGCCTAGCAACAACACTGCTATTTTTACAGTCTTTCTTCAGAATTTTTTCAGCTCAAAATCCTAGTGCAATAATAAACTTCAGTGCAATTCTATTTGTCTGTTTCTCAAGGAGGAAAACCCACACACAGAACAGAACATGCTGATTTTATTCAAAAATGGGATAGGACTAGTACTGTATTTGAGACCACCTACATTCACATCGCTGCTTACCAGAGAAACTAGATTAAGGGCAAACAAACTACTCATGACTATCAACTATGTAATATATTACACTTTTATCAAAGACACCTACGAACCCAGCAAACGTTGGACTAATTTTAAAATAGCATACAAGACTTGATTCCTAATTGTGGCAAATACATCTCAAAAATAAATATCCAAGCTAAACTGAACTTGAATTTATATAAAAAAATGACAGGACCTTAAAGCAAGAACTATTATTATTTTTGTTCAAAAAAACATCCCTGCAGTCAAACGGAGAAGAAAATAATTTCAGAGCTAGAGAAAGAGAGCTGGTAATAGTACTTGCTAACCAGAGATTAGCATACTAAGAAGTATGGAGAACATACAGGAGAAGCCAAAGCATACAAAACCAGCCAACACATGCAGAAGAAACTTCCTACGGGAACTGCCATGCTGTGCTTTAGTGAAATTCAGTGAAACCTGGGAAAGCCTGGAGATATCTCAGAATCACAGAATGTCAGGGGTTGGAAGGGACCTTGAAAGATCATCTAGTCCAATCCCCCTGCCAGAGCAGCATCACCTGTCTGGACATTTTTGCTCATTTTTGTGTGTTCTGTGACAGTGAATAATTTGGTGTTAACATTCACACCTTTTTAAGTAAAATGTTTATTTTGCACCTATTTTAAACTTCTGTGATGTAGGTCTAGATTAAAAAAAAAAAAAAATAGCTTTTCAGTAATGGTGAACAAGTAATTCCACTTAAGTTACTAGAATTTTACAGATGCTGTGAAATGAAAATACCACACTAAAACATGAACAGCATGAAATAGTGAAAAAGTACATGACCTCCACTGCAAATCTCAAAGACAACCAACCAACTGCCCATCGCAAGCACTGCCCTTCTCATCTAGGAGGCTAAAATTATTGCTATGAAGAACTAGAAAGACATACATATATATACTTAATCATTACATTTATGGGCCAACTTTTTTTGTCTGTGAAGCTACATGAGTAAATCGTGCAGCTGCCAAAATCATGCACAAGGAATAGACATGGTAAGACAGAAGTGGAACGACAGAAGCGTAACCGGCTGCTTTGTGTGCACAAACCACCCTCACTCTGCATGCCCCTGCAGTGCCTGTGAAAACAGAGAGCACTTCAAAACCAACCTCCTCAACTTTCAACTTGGGTAGAAAAAGGCACAAGTGAGTTTGCAGAAGCGTGCTAAAGAATGAAGTCTGTAGGGAGTATGCACTCTACTCAAAAAACGCACAAACGAAAGGAGTCTCAGAGCGATGCTTTCAGGGCTTTAACCGGCAGCTCCACTCCACGCTGTTGGTCGAGGACGTTAAATGAGCCCAGAACAAAACGGTGGAGGAAAGAAGTCGTACCTGATAAAACTTACTGCAGCTTCAAGGATGTCTCATGGCGAAACTACGGAGAAGTAACTGATTATGTGAATTGATCAAAAAACAGGTGTAAGTGGCAGTGAAAATACACCTTGCGTTAAACTGAGAAATATAGTTACATCTTCTATCCACCTATTAATTAAAACACTCGACACTATTGGTTGCTTCTTTCACTTTGCTTTGCCAGTTTTAGCACACAAAAGCCTCCTTTTCTTTCTGTTTGCTTTACTTAATGAGCAATGTCCAGACTAACGCAAATCGTATTGATTTTTAGAATAAATCTGGCTGATGTTGCAACACAATGGACCGAATTTTCAGAGGGGGAGGTGAGACACAGTAATAGCTCTTGTTCACAGGAGTCAAAAGTCCCAGGAAGGGGCACAGCAAAGCCTTTTGGATTCTGATCTTCATCTGACAACTTGAGATCCAAAGAGCCATTTCCTACCATCACAATCCTTTCTGTTCAGCATGTGTACAAGTAGCTGACTGAAGTTTTGATGCCTTAACCCTACCTTGTCCCACTAAATCATGCTGCACCTCTACTGACATGCTGGAAACACAGAAGCTCGATGTAACAGAACCTGCTGTAACAACTGGCTGTGGAAGATTTCATTTTATCATTACCTTCTGTCAACAAAAGTTACCATTTTAGTAATTATCATGATAACTTAAGTCTTTTTTTTTCAAGCTATATGAAGACTGACAATGTGTGCCTGTGTATGTGGGAAAAGTATTTTTTTTTTATTTTTTAAATAACTATCTCTGACCTGAAGAGGGTTCATAAAGGCACAAAAGATGCTCAAGTGCCTAAACTGCTGAGATATTACACTAACGTAAGTTGCGAATCTTGAAAATTAGTGTCTTCATAAAAAGAACTTCTGCATTTTGGCACACAAACGCTGGAAACACTTTCTTCAATTTCTTTCTTGACAAAATGCTTAGAAGCTCCTACTTCTAATACACCATGTTTGTTCAGAATTGAGAACTAGAAGAAATGTAGACCAAAACTTCTAACTTTTGCCTTTCAAATAACATATTGCATTTACAGCTTTGTTCTAGTCTAAATCTCACTTGTAATAAAGCATCATTCAGCCCACCACAAATCAGTTTTGTTTTTCCTTTTGATGAGAGTATTTGTTAACATTATGGAAAGAATAAGAAAGCATAAGAAAAAAATGCTCTGTAATACAGATTACCAAGAATAACAGCTACCAAGAATGAAAGCTAAGGCTTAATTGAGTTATTGATTTGCAAGTTAAAATGGGAAAGTCTACTTCCTTAGAATCAGCATTCATAGTAGTACCACTCATAGTAGTACTATTCATACTAGTAGCACTACTAGTACTCATACTAGTAGCAATGTGGCAACTGAGAAGTTGAATAAAGGTATACTAATATTTTTGTTTTTATGAAAGAGCAGTTGAAACCAAAATACTCCCACAAATTCACATACTCATGGAATACTCATGGAATAATAATTCAGACTCTCTTTATCATTTTTAATACCTCTGGGATGTCACTAAAAAGTGTAAAACTGCCTTAGAACTGGTACATTTGAAACTTTGGAGGACCAAAGAAAAAATAAATTAAAAAAAAGCTTTATTTTTTATACTCAGGAAGTGTGAGAGGGTGGGTGCAATATAGGTGGACTGGGAAAGCACCCCCTGTGATGTCAGTAGTGGGTTCTTATGACATTAAAAACCTACTCTGGTGAATGGCACCATCCAAATATTGCCCATGATTCTGAAAAACTGCAGTAGGACAGGTATCCCCTACTTATTTATCACACATCTACTGCCACTTGCTCATTCAAACCTGTATCAGCCAAAACGTAGGGGTGTTCATCATTCTATTGCTATTTCAGAAGGGATGAGGCAATTACACAAGTTTTTTTCATTAATAGTGTAAAACAAAGTCTTCTTTTGTACTTTTCTAAGGGACAAAGATTGCACCTTTTCTGTCATATACCTCCTGAGGGGCACGACAGACAGTTTTGGAACCTTCAGGCTTTCACATGCTTACCTGTCACCATCCCTTTCTCACATCAAACCAAAATTTTAGGTTGTCTCAAAAAAAAGGATCACTTACAAACATCTTTGATAAGGATCTACAGAAAAAGTTAGCACCAAAGTTGGACACAAGTCGATTGTCCTGCAATTCTCACAGTTTTGATAGCCCGTCAGTGCAGTATGAGCCTTGCTATTTAGTTTCTTATTAAAGGGTCAGAACCATAGGTTTACGCACACCTTCTGCATGTGATCCAGCACATCCCTTCTGCAGGTGGAGCATCATATGACCATTAACAGGAAGTAATTTCAACATGTCACCCACTCTCACCTGGCAGGTACTGGCTTTCAGAGTCATCTAAGTACCAGGGTGTTATAAAGAGATGCTCACGAGTCTGAATTTTGTGATTCTTTGGTCAAGATGCCAACTCCTGATACTCGTTATGACGCATTTGGATACGGATGTCAATTGCATTTTTCTACGCTTGGATGAAGCTTCCCAGGATTGTTCTGGGGAAAGTAATTTTAACCCAATGATTGAATGTTGAAAGTCACAGAAGTTAGAGACCGTGCACATCAACACAGCACAGTGATTACTTTGCCATTTTCTTGGTTTCAGTTTACATTATTTGACAGGTTATTATTCTAAACCTGTGGAGTTCAGGAAATACCATGTACTCTATTCTGTTCCATAAATAACTGAAAACAAACCAACAGGAACTACGACGATTTTCAATCCTTAAAAAAACACGCAGCAGATTTCATGTTAAATCTCAGGAACTAAACATAGACAGTAAACAGTACCACAGAAAAGCCTAATACCTACGGGAGTTAGGAACCATAAGTAGAACCTATCGCCTTCCCATAAGATGTTTATTTTAAAAAGGAAATAATTCACTGACATCTTTCCACTGGTTTACGCAGAAGTAGAAAAGAATATATTCAGCGTACTTATTTTAATAAAAAAATATTCTACTATATTCTACACTAATTTGTATGGAACCATTAAAGAGGAGGGGTTATAAATATCTAAAAATGTCTATTCACTGAAAACAAAAAGGTATTTATCCAGAAAGCTTACTTACAGGAATCAAAATTAAATAATACTTTGAGTAAAGATAGCTTACACATCTGTAACATGACACTGGAAGAACGTTTGTAAATATTTCTGGTTTATTGCCTTTTCTGAAAGATCTCTTGACAACAATGAATACAGGTCTTGGCCTTTTCTATGCCAAAAGGCTATACTCAGAAAAACCTGACTTGTGTTTTAATTCATTGAATAATTTATGAGCAGAAGACAATGAATTCTGGAGCAATTTTACAAACACACTCCATGTCTACAAGCCCACAGCACTGAGATTCTGATCATCCTTGCAGTGAAATTTTAACTTTCATATGAAATCATTCTAACATAATGAATAACATACTCACAAGAACTAAATCAACCCTTACAACTTAAGAGTCCCACCTCACTACACTGAATTTTCAAATTAAATTTATGAACCACCACTTCTTGGAGCTGTAAGATAAAAGCCTCTTCCTCAAAATTCCCACGAATAGCAAAAGCGATCTGATATTTTTGCTGCCTTCCAAATCATGTGTTAAAATATACATCAAATATAAATAATTCAAACTGGAATTATTTCCCTGTGCGAAATCTCTGCATTATGATCTGTTCCCCAAGGGAGTGGTGAGGGAGATACATACAAAATATCCTTTTGTTTCAGCATTCTTGAATCACAGGCTAAAAAGAACTGGGGTTTCATTTTACCGTTAGGTTTAGGCAACAGCGAAAATACATCACGCAATTTTGATGTATTCAGATTACAAAGACCTTGGGTAACACTTTTACTTTCTTTTGAGGGTCATGTATTTCACTTTTTCTTAATATGTACTTCTAGATCGTATGGGAGTCTTTGAAATATTCCCAATACAACTCCAGAATTCATTACATTAGTTATAAAGATATTTTTCCTTATTATTATGAGAAGAAATTACATGATGAATACCGCAATTCTTAAATCACAAGCAGAAAATATGAAGCACCATAATTTCCCTATTTCCAACCATTTCCCTATTTCCAACTTCTGAAACGCTTTTATCTATATTACGGAACCTTACTCACACATACTTTCCATACTCCACACACAGAATATGGTTTTCTTCATATCACTGCAGAAGTATTTCAGTATAAGAGATGAGTGTGTTAGTCACTTTTACAATGCATACAACAGAGTAGTTAATATTGATAAAAAATAAAGAAAATGAATAAATAAAATGAAGTTCATATTTGAAAAGCACTAAGTAAATAATTTCTGCTGTAGAATGAAAACAAATAGTGAACTTTTGCCTAATAATGTACTACCTAATTACTATATCCTTACTTATTTTCCATGGTAAAGATAACAAGATATCGGGGATAATACTGAATTACTAATTTAAGACAAAAGTAGTAAATTTTAAGAGCTATGACATGAGTTGCTTAAACGCACTATAGTATTAAATCACATTACTTAGATACATTTTTAAGTATATGTCTTTTATTGCTGAAAAACTATAGTAAATAAAGTTATTCTTCATCTTTAACGTAATTGATGTGTTTTGCATTTTTGATCATCTAGAAATGACAGACTTAATTAAATTACCTCTGGTATCCCCAGTTTTCTACATGCATCCAGAAAATTTTCCACGTTTCTCCTGCATTTGGCCATGCTAAGTTTAGGCTGTAAAACCAAGAAAAAGTAGTTTATGGCAAAAAGAAATAAAAAATATTAATTCAGCCAATTCAGCTATTGCATTGTTCTTGTCCTGATGCACCATTTCCATATTTGTCCTGAAAATAAGGCATAAAATTCAGCTGAACTTTTTTTTCTACTACACTCAAAACATCATGCCTACAAATACAATCTGACTACATAAGTTTTGGCTGCCATGTGTGTCATCAGCACCTTTAGGTCTTTACCTGTGAGGTTCTAAAACCTGCCTCTTAGGATGTTTTGTGATAAACAACATTGATTTTCTGGACAGCAAGTAAATCTGTGAAGACTTTCAACACACATAATGGAGAACAGACTTATGTAATTAACAGGCTCTTTTTAATTATTTTTTTTATGTACTCACAAATGTCTAGTAACAATACACAATTTTAATGTCTCTGATACTGTAGAATTTCAATTACTTCCATAATTTGTCTCAGTCTGGACTATGCACCAGATACTTACAGAAATGTTACTAAAACCCCTCCCCCAAACAACTCTCTATTTTACTTTTTCAATGCAAGATGCAAAACAATGGTAATTCCTGAATATCCACTTATACCAAGAACACACTATAGTTGCAGTGACTTTAAAGAACTGATTTCCTAGGCTAAAGGAATTTGAATTATGGAATCATGGAATGTGTTGGGATGGAAACGACCTTTAAAGGTCATCTAGTCATCTTTCACTAGATCAGTTGCTCATAGCCCCATCAAGCCTCACCTTGAATGTGTCCAGGGATGGAATTTCCACCACCTCTCTGAGCAACCTGTGCCAGTGTCTCACCACTCTCATTGTAAGGAACTTCTTCCTAATATGTAATCTAACTCTACCCTCCTGTAGTTTAAAACCATTGCCCCTTGTCCTGTTGCTACACACCCTTGTAAGCAGTCCCCCCCCAGCTTTCCTGTAGTCCCCTTCAGGCACTGGCAGGCCACTATAAGGTCTCCCCAGAGCCTTTTCTTCTCCAGGCTGAACAATCCCAACTCTCTCAGCCTGTCCTCACAGAGGTGCTCCAGCCCTCTGATCATCTTTGTGGCCTCCTCTGGACCTGCTCCTACATGTCCATGTCTTTCTTGTGCTGAGGGCTCCAGAGCTGGACACAGCATTGCAGGTGAGGTGTCACCAGAGCAGAGCAGAGGGGCAGAATCACCTCCCTCGACCTGGTGCCACGCTTCTTTTGATGCAGCCCAGGATGTGATTGGCCTTCTGGGCTGCAAGTGCGCATTGTTGGTTCAAAGTCTCTTTCAGGTAAGAGATCATCAATATAAAATTGAAACAAAATAAAAATGGGTTTAAAACATTTGGGGTTTGGAATAGAAAACACCAGGAGATTTTTACCTTTAGAAATCCAAACAAACCAGCAATGGAACTTAAATTTTTGCTCCAGAAATTCAAATTTGCATATTTGGCAGTTTAGTGCTTTTTACCAAAGAATCAAACAACAGCAAAAGAAACTCCACTACATCATCTGAAAAAATGTCTTAAGGTCTGTCTTCTTGAAAGTTTTTACAGATTGCCTCTGAAAGCCATAAGCTATTCTCAGAATCAAGTATTAGGCTGTACATGGCTATATTTATTAATGTGAACATTCAAAAAAACCCACCCCAAAATACCCCAAACAAAAAACAAGGCAGACAATCTCTAAACTAAAACCATATAAAAACTGCTTCAGAACCAGACTGGTTTCAGAAAGCTGAAGCAATGACTTCTCCAAGATAGAGAAACCACTAAGAAAATCAAGTATCAAGAAATGCACACACAGAGATTACACTGATTTTATGTCTTGACATCTTCAGGTCCTTAGGTTTGGCAAGCCAATATTAAATCATTACAGAGTGTGTTTCTGATCCATTCTGTATGAGACTAAAGGAATAATTTCTACATTTAGCCCAACAAGAAGAATATGCTAATAACTGCTGTAAGTACTTTAGCAACATAACATCTGTTAGGCTAGGCACTGCTGAAATTAATGCTAAAGTTAATATTGTCAGACATTGTTAGAGATTAATGGTTGGACTTGATGATCTTGAAGGTCTTTTCCAACCATAAGGATTCTACGATTAACCTCCTATTTTTTCACCCAACAAGCAAGGGGATAATTTTCTTTTTAAAAGGGTTTCCTTGATTAAAATATTGTAATCATATATTTTCTTACTGTACTGAAGAAAAAGAGCATTATGAAAAAGCATCTGATCAGTTGCTAGATCAGAGAGAGGCAGAACTTTTTTCTACATATATATATATATACCTAAATTTATGTACACGTGAATTTGTAATAACGTATATGTTGCCCCTAACAGCAAAGAACATTAACCAAACCTGTATGTAACCAAATATCATTCGGCCATACGACAGTAATTTTTTTTTTTACTATCTCTCCCCTACACTTCCACGCAAGAAGAAACTTTCAACTTACAACTGCTGGTGAAGGTACATGAATACTTCCTACAGATCGAGGGCGAACATGATTTACTAAGTGGCAGAGAACTACACCATCCATCAGAGCAGACCCCAAGTCTTCAGGCAAACAAATCTTTAGCCTTGTTTCAATGTTCTGCAAATGAAGAACAGAGGCATACTTTAATATAGAAATGGATGAAGGGGAAGAAAAGGGAATATACATCCTTACCTTCTCCTATGCTGTAGACACAGTAGCTAGTTTTGGTTTACCAAAAACACACTTCCTTTATATAATTCTTTAAAAAACAACCTCCTCTACCCTTTGTTGTTCATCGAGTTACGTAAACTTCTTTAAAAGAACTCGACGCTTCAAATGCTGCTGTTGTAATATGCACTTATTTTTATAGATGCATATAAAACACATGCATGAAAACAGCCACGTGATTGCACTACATGGACTCCTTCCTTTCATCATCCCCTAAATCTTCTACTTACCCATCTCAAATTTTCTTTAGCATCAGCACTTTGATTCAGAACTACATTGTGTTAATTACTGTACAAGCAGAGTTTCAGTAGCCTAAAACCTGATTAGGAAGCATTAGAGTGATAAGAAAGAGAATTTTTGGGTACTTGTTAAGTAGAATTCTTTTCAATGAGACTTTAGTTCCACATTACAAAATAAAATACTTTGAAAATATTTGAGAATTTTTCCAGGTTAAAAATAAATCAAAACACAACTGCAGTATGATTGTTACATATGATAAGTTTCCTAAACTGTGCTCTGATCTTGAAAACATTCCAACACTATACTTAGAGCTGTGCTTTAGATTAACTCTCAGAGGTAATTAATTCTATTATCTTAAAACAGGTATTTCTTATTCCTAGTTGAACCTCCTTAATGTCATTACTCTCTATTAATACATTACCTTAATCTACGCTGCGTGATTTAGACAAAAATAGATTATTCTCTTTAGAACCAAAGGAGAGTGTAGGTTGGAAAGAATTTCTGAAGGTCACCTGGCCTAACAAATTTCAAGTGAGATCAGAGCCTTGGTTAGTTAAGTTCTGAATATCTGCAAGGAAGGAGATCCCACAAAATGTCCAGGCAATGTTCTTCAGTGTTTCACCACTCTTACTGCAGAGAACTTTCTCCTTAAAGCTACTTGAAATCTCTTTCTCTGTGATATGTGCCACTGCCCCTCAGTCTTTCACTGTGCACCTTTGAAAATCCTGGCTTTATCTTCTCTACTATTACCCTTCAGGCAGCTGAGGATGGTCATATGATATACTCAGCACTCTCTTCTCCAAGCTAAAGAAATCCAGCTCTAAGTTTCTTCCTCGCATGTCCTTTGTTTGGGTGCCCTCACCATGAAGCAGCCACTACTGAATTCGCTATGGGGTTTCTTTATATTTTCCCAGTTTTTCTTTTACTAGACACACTATTCAGGTACTTGTATGTGTGGTTTCACAAATGCCAAACGGTAGAATTCACCACATGCACAAATACAATGCTTTGTTTTGTAACTGCATTAACTCATAAATTAAAAAACTTTTTTTGTATATACATATAGAAAGAATACATTTTGAGACTGTTTTCCAAATCTGCTACAGACAGGTTTATATAAATTAATAAATTCAAAATTCCTTCTCTTAAAACATTGATTTGCCTGTTGAAAGATTATTCAGTATAGATTGGGCTGCATTTTTTTTATGAGCACAGCGTACCTACAGCTCTAGTTCAAAGCCATTTCCTGTTGGAGTTCACAGTTTGAGACCAGATTTAATTAAAATCGAAGACTTCAAGAAGCAGATTAATTCTCTTTCAATTTTGTCATCACTGAAGAACCTCTCTTTTGCAAAAATGATCCACTCTACAGCAACACACAATCTGTTCTGCCTAGCATGTCAAAAGGATTGAGTATTCATCTTTAGAGTGACAAAAAAATCAACTAGCCTTTCTTGCTAGACTCTATTGCTCAAGTGTAAGTGCCAACTCACTCTCGAGACGATAACTCCCTGAAGTGACTGTGGATGTATACAAAATTAAATGGAGGAAAAACAAATATCTCTGATGCAAGTAGTTTTATGAAATGGAATAATTTCTGCCAAAACACACCATTCTAAAGAAAAAGGAGGAATGCATGGAAGAAGCACCAATGACCAATAGGCATCTCAAGTGAAACGGCTGAGCTCAAGGTAACTGTGGATTTAAATTTATAAATAAAGACCTGATACTGTAATAGCTGTTCCTTCTTGTTTAGTGCTCAACTTGGGTGCAGTTCAGGCTGCAGGTCCTGTGGAGTCTCATCAAATTCTAACATACCATGAAACAATACAAGAGCAAAATATATGAACAGATATGTGTATTCAGTAAGTATGAACTTAATGACTTGCATCTTCTGGGCTATTTTCTTTTACAGCACATAATGAGACAGTCTGGAGGTTACTTCTCTCACTAAAGGACCCAGTATACCAGCGCAAACTTTACCAGCTTGAAAAATCCCACTATGTGCTTCCAAACAGGGCCATCCTTGTAGTTTCTGTCCTTGACTTGTAGTCAAACTTCTCACAGGAGACACCAGAACTTTGATTTCAGGGCACAATGCGTCAGGGTCAAGGCAATAAAGGGCAGTGCATGGAGCTGAAGGTCAGTACCACATTAAACCATTATTACTGGTAATACCTAATACAGCGTAGAGAGATCCTCATTAAGTCCCCGTGATCATGCCTGATGTGATTAATAACCTTGATCTACTTTTCGCTGTGAGGATTATCTGCATTAACGCACAGGCAGGAACCCCGAGGACATGAGTTTTAGGAACAATTACTTAGGGACTTGCTACATTCTTGTAACTCAAAAAAAATATAAAAAGCTGTGCTAGTGCTGCTGATTAGACTATGCTCAGAACTGCATCCTAGTGCAGTTTATTATCACTACTTCCATTTCTTCTCCAGTACCAACAAGTCTGTCCCAGCTAATTCCTGCATCTTGTCCTTCTGGCATCACCCAAGTTTAGATCTGGCAATATGTTACATTCGATCAGCAACGTCAAAATCTTCGACAAGATCAGTTTTGTTCGAGAATTCAGTAAGGCAGAATAAGGTCAATCCAGACTTGAAATAGGTAAGGACATGAGGTAAGAGAATAAAGATCTGAAAGTCCTCAATAGTTCTATATTAAACAACTCACCTTTTAAATACTGTTTGACAAAGAGGAAAACAGTGAACCTGCTTGCTTTAAAATTAAATAATACATGACATGCTATTTAATATAAATGCATAATTTTGGAATTAGTCATTCCATGAAGCTAACAACATAAGAACAATCTTGTCATTTGTTTACAATATCGAAGTCCTGTCACACTTTCAGGATTTGTACTGTGTTCAAGAATGCAACAATACCATCTTTCCTGTCAGTAACATAATTGGAAACCTTCACAGATTCAGGCTCACAACACTCCTTGCAGCAAAGGTTGTGATTTTCTTTTGGATACAAATACATGTCACATAGTGATACCTAGGTACTAGCTATGTAATGAGCTCTAGTGTCTATATTCAAGACAATATGTTATAAAACTATCCTGTATATTCAGATCTTCACGTGATAAATATTCATTTAACTTCTAAGAAAGCTGTTTCAAGCATCAGTTATCTGCTTGGGAAAAAAAACCCCCACAAGTTTCTAACTTCAGCTTTAACGAATAGATTTCATAATGCTTTTTACTTAGTACACTGAAGATTTATCCAGCTGTTAGGAAATTGTTTCTAGACCTCTCAGTCTCTTAAGTGATCCTTTATCCTTTCTGATCAAATTGAAGAAATTGATCATTCCAGCAGTGCAAGGCATGCTATTTAACTGTATGTCATTCAGGTAACTCCCATTATTATTTCCCTTTTTCACAAAACCTTTCCTAAAGTACGGATATCTGACCATGATAAAGCACTTCAGGAACAGTCTCATCAATGTGATTTGCAAAAGTAATGTTGCCTCATTTAACCTTTTAAAAATTGTTCTACTTAAACAACTTACTCAAAGAAAATTTTAAAAATGCATTCCATTAGCACAAATTAATTCTACCAACACTCACATACCTCACGTAGCTGTTCCACAAGCTCTCTCTCTTCTCTCATCTGCTCCATTTTCCTTCGAATTGTAAACTGTGGGTCTATTGATTCCAAATTTCTTTGTGGTCTTAAGAACACTGTGATTTTAAAACAAGACAAATTTTAGTTTAGAAACAAACACCTTGATTTATTAACTTATAAATGAAGCAAAGTCCTTAGGCAATGCCTCCAGCAACAACTTAGAAAATTTCTCTGTCCTCAAGAGGATAGAAAACTTTGATCTTGGATTACCACTATAAATAGTTATTTTTTGGATATTGCTTTGAATGGCATCCTGCACCATCAACGGAATGGATAGTTTTTCAACTGAATGCTAACCTCAACAGGCAAGTTTTGTCAAACCATTAAGCATCGTCACCGTCCCTTAGAGATTCTGATCTGCACAACACTTTGTATGTACCATGGCAGGAAACACCTTTATTCTTTTAAGCAGAACCTTCTCCTACAAGATGCTGAATTGTGCAAGAAGTTGTGACAAGCATCTTCCTACACAGGACAAATTGCTTACTAGATAAGGTTATATTAAAAAAAAATAAATAAAAAATTACCCACTAAAGACAGACTAATGTAGGCAGACTTATCCATTCAGTAAATCTGCCTACATTCAACTGTCATATCGCAAAAGCAGCATCGCACGAACTCTCACAGCACTCCCTCCCACCAGTCCTGTCGACTGTATCACTTTGCCCACATACACTTCCTTGAAATAATTACATGAAATCTCTGCATATATGCACCTCCACACTTCTTTTTATTGGTACCAAGGACTGCTTTGAAAGTCTTGGAAGAACAAGAGGATGTATATTTAAAACATAACTGCCACCTGTTTGCCACTCAAATTATAGGCCAACTTGATTATTATGGAAAATTATACTGCTTAAAAGAAAGAAGTGTTTTATATCATTACTTTTGCACCTCTCTCCTCAATGCAACACGAAACTCTAAGTACCAATTAATGGGGTGGAAAGTACAAAGCCTAGAAACCTTTGTTTTTACATACAGCTACTGCTTAGTCTTAATTCTGTTCATTTAAGTTTGTTAAAGAAAGAATAATTTCTAGGTCAGTAAGTAACAAGACAGAAGAGAGGAGCCTTTTGTTTTCTAAAGGGCACATGAGAAAATTGGAAGCATATGAATTGCCAACAGCATCTACCAGAGGAGTAAAAAAAGATTAATTACTCTTGACTGTAAGAAAGACGCACATGAGTGTAATCACAGTAATTCTGATGTTCCATTAAAAATTGAGGGACATCAGTAATTTTATTTAGCTTGTAATTTGGGTAATAGGCTGAATTTTAATAACTAGTTCTCAAAACATATAACAAAGTCAGATATTGAACCTTCAGCAGAAGGAAATTTTGTGCACATTCTGACTTAAAGTAAACTGCTAATGAAGCTCCCAAATCAATGCAGGGTCAATATACAAAACTGTACCCTGTAACATCTAAGGCTTATATAAATCAGACACAGTTTCTGCACATGAAATATTTTAAAATCTTATGCAAACTTAGTCACTAGGAATCTCAGCTAACTGTAAGCAGGTTGCTTAAGTAACAAAATCAACAATCTAAGGTACTTCTCTAGCCAGAGGGACAGACAGATACCACCAATGGCAGTTTAACCAACATGCAGTAGTTCTTTCCCTTATTTACTAAAAAAATACCTTAAGGCAACAATCTCCTTACACAGCCTTAGGCTACTTATCTGAGGCATCAGGACAGAATAAGCTATGACCAGTTACCAGACTCTCTTCCTTCCACTACTTGACTCACACAGAGTCAGTTTTAACTTTTCACAGGCAACTAAAATTTGCTACATTGCTGTTAAATCAGTAATTTCAGGAAATGTCACATTAAAGCCTATTTATTAAACAAAACTGATTTTAAATAGAACACCTAAATATTTGAGTTTTATGTTAGTAAACTCTATCCTTTTTAACATCACCAGAAATCCCACTGGCAGAGCGGGAGAGCATCCTGCAGAGAGTCTGCAGGACTGAGAACTGCAGATATTGCCTGCAGCTGGGCTCCCTTTTCCAGGTGGACCGCATAGCTTCACCAGTGTTGCCACCCAGAAGGACCTGTACCCAGGTGCACACATCATAAATAAAAATATTCATTACACTGACCTCCCACATATAGTGTGAGAGTAGTAGAGCCATACCTCCAGATGCAATAGGACCACAGTTGTATCGACTTTTAATCCTTGCCTTTGCAGAAGACAAATGGCAAGCTTGGAATAGAACTCTATTTCCAAAGCACAGTGTCTCAACAGATACGTGCTTCTTAATATTTTGTAGAGAGGCATACAAACAACTATGACCGTACATACCCAGACATACAAAGGCTGTTAACAGCTCAAACTACTGTTGTTATGAAGTATAACAACCCGTACACCTGATTTAATTGCACCATTTCAAAAGCATTACCTACATTGGTACAATTCTGCTAGAAGAACTTAGATATGGCATAAATTAAACCGTTAGAAATATTTAAAATGTTACTTAACAGATCGCGTGGTAAATCATATAGCTTAGAATAGCTACAACAACAACAACAAAATCACGTCCCGAGTTTTCCAAGTGGAGAAACTCCTACCCAGGACTCATTGGAGGCTGCTCCTAAATCTTTAAGAGGTGAAATAAAAATCTCCTATCATATTTATTAAAAACTGTAGTTGCAATTCCTAAGATTTCCATTTTAGAAATAGCTCACTGTACAGCTCTAATAATTGAGGTTTGCTGCCTCTCACTGATGAAATACCTAGATAAAACCATACCTGAAGAGTAATACCACAGTTAAACGGTATTTAAATGCCACTGTAGCTTTATTAGCAGCAGCCACATTTCAAAGATTCTCTACGAAAGCTTTAGTCTCCGTATTTATGTTCCATTTTGCAAGAGTATTATCATGAACTTCAGTTTGGACACAGCCATCTTTAGCATTTACTAAATCAATATAAATGTCCTAAAAACTACTTCCTTCTGATTTCAGGCTCCAAAAATCTGTTAACAAAAAGTAAGTATCAACATTACTTATTCGGCTCCACTCACGAGCAAGAGAGACATTCCACAATGAAGAAATAGGCAGGCTAATCTCAAGGGAGTGGGAAACTACAATTAAAAGTTTCTAAATAAAATAAGTTTAACTGATTAATAGACTCACAAGCATTAGTTAGAGAAGTTTCAGTTATATACTGAATTTCAAGAAAAATGTTTCAATACAGGAAGTTTTGGCAGCCCCGAATGTTTCTTGCTTCTCTGCATTACACGCATTTTCCAGCAAGGGGAGCCCGTAACTCACACACACTCGAAGGTCTAATTTTTTCTATCTTTCCAATAGCACCTTTCTCCTTTCTGAATCCTTGGTCAACCAAAGTTATTATGTACTTATTCCAATAATTCTTTTTAAAAGTATTTTGTACAAGTCTCAACGACTTAAATCTGTAATAGTTAATAATGCAATAGGTATTTCACATATCACAGTCAAGGACAAACTTCCTTCTCAAAAATTTCATTTTTATACTGATTTACAATGCACAGAGCTGCACTATTTATAGCATGTCAAGGAATTTAGTGTCCTGAGTACTTAGTTTGACAACATTATCCTTCAGGTAAACAGCAAAAATATTTAAGCTGACTAAAAATAACAGACAAAAAGAAGGCTGGGCTAATGATGGGCAGAGATGAAGTCAGGCTAAAAGCTTACAGTTAGATTTCACTTTGATTGATTTATTCAATCCAAATTGAAGTAGCAGTGAAGTTATTACAGAGTCATTTTCTAAACGAACGTCTCCCCTTATAACTTCCCAGAAATTCTAGACTTGTCCTCCTCTATTACAAAGCTGTTGTCAGTTACACTGAAGAAGATGCCAAGTATTGAGATGGTACATTGACATAGAACATTTCTCTATCAAAGGCTACACCTATACCAGCGAGTCACACAGGGCTGGTGCATGGATCCTCAGCAAAGGCAGCTTTAACGCAGCCATCCTGTTTTGGAAAGTAAGAGTGCTTTCACACTGTGCCAACTAACCCCAGTGCCAGAGGACGGTCTCTGGTCCGTTTTACTTCCTACCATAGGAAGACAAATTTTAGCTAATAAACTCAGACCCAGGTAACAGGCTCTAAACAGAAAGGCAACTGGCCTGATTAATAAAAATAGTTGCCAAAGCATTTTTCTGTTGTAACAGCCCAAGGTGAGAAACACTAATATTTGCATTTGGCTTAAGATTTGACATCTGTCTGTTCCAAATGCACACGCTAGCCTGTACTGTTTGCTTCATCCAGAAGACTAAAACATTAACAATTCTAGATAAACAGAGATCAAACACTGGACTGATTGAAGCACCTTTAGCTTTTTCTGTTAGAACATTGACCAGTGAAACATCAAGTCAGCTTCACAGCATCAGATTTTAAGCTTACCATTACCACAATTCTTATATTCCGTACCAATTTCCTTTATGGAGCCGATTCCTTACATATGCTGTCTTCTGTGATTTTATAATCGAGAACAGTGAGTATTGTCAAGTAATGAACTGAATGTAGGTGTTCTAACTGTTGGCATTTATCACTCGAGATGTGTGGTCTTGGTTTCTATATGAGGCTTTTCAGAGTTTCATTGCCTTCCAATACTTAAACACTCTTCTAATCTAGGGCAACTAGAAGAACAACAGTCCAACTTTAACAAAAAAATACATCTTCCTATCAAGTACTTATAATGGTTTTATTGTCTATGTTCTGTTTCCTACACCTGACATTTAACTACAAATGTAGTAGATGACTCTGATAGCCCATACACGGCTGGTTTTGCTTATCAGTGCCAATATTCTGTGTACTATGACAATAACGCCTTGCAGAAAAACAAAGCAGAAGTAGTAACAACATCCACTAATGTAACTGGCCTTCACTACCCACAGAGGAGTTTGATAGCTTACTAACAGTTTCTGCTTAGCTGTTTCAGATTTCTTTCTTCAGAGATTCCTCTTTTAATTTAGTTATGCACCTGCATCAGTAACTGCAGGAGGGAGGCAGGATATTTTTATTATCAGTCAGTATTTATCAAAAAATATATTAAAAAATGTAGAAAAGACAGTAGAAAAATTAATTACTGTTTGAATATAACTTTTATAAACCATTGAAAGTAAAGCAAGTAAATAAATCTGCATTGGAAATAGTTCTTGGATGGGTATCATGGGTTGTTTTCCCAGACTTGAAAACTGTGGTACTCTTCACTTATTTACTTCTGATAGACATAATCTACAGTAAATCAATGTGCATCCTCTAAGGTATTTATTCTTACAAACACCCTCTCGGGAGTATTTTCTTTCATAGCCCCGTGGGGCATTTGTCTTATATTCAGGCTTCTGAAAACACAAAATGAAGTAAATTATATATGGAACACCTACCATTGTCACTGTCTCCTTCAGATGGGATACTGTAGCTAAAGTTGTCCCATGTTTGTGCCTGTGTAAGTGTGTTGAAGGAGATAGGAGGAAGACTGAGGGATGGGTCTGCTGGAGGGGAGTGATAGCCAGCCCAGCCATGGTGGTATAAGGACCAGAGGGGAGATAAAAGGGGGCAGCAGCATCTCATATATGGCATTAGGATTGTATGGCAATGACAAAGATGTAATTCAAAGGTGATTAATACAAAATGCATAATTTTTGAGAAAAGAATGAAAGATGGTGCAGAATAAAAAGAATTAAAAGTTATATGTTAGTACTTGCAAATCATACATCATATGCGCAGTTAAGGCTGTTAAGCTTAGCAATATCATTGTAACCATAGCACTTCACACTACTTGTTTACAACCAAGTTTTAAGAAAAAGTACCCATAGATTTTACATTGTAGCCTGACAAAAAATTTGACTCTAAGTCAGAAGGTAAACAAGTTTCAAAGAAGGAGTTGTGAAGTTGCAGCAATGGAAAGCTCAGAGAATAAGAATTTTTGGTAACTATGTAATAAGAACACTTCCTCCAAGACAATTTACACATATACATATGAAAATATTATTACATTACAACTTCCACGCTAATTTTATAAAGAGCAATTGCATTACTCCTTGGATTCCCGTTCTGTTGAAATATGTTCCTGCCAGTACACGTACTACAGAAGTTTTCCTTTCGTTTTAATTCACTTAACAGTACGTGCAGCACTGCTTTTATTTCTTGCTGACTCCCCCAGCACTAAGTCCACACCTACGATGGGCCCATCACCCTGGGAAAGTTCTAGTCCTCCGCAACTTTTCCAGGGATAAAAATAGACGCAGAATATCCCCAAAGGGTGATCCTGAGTTTGCACCACAAAGTCTTGGCAAGGCTGCACTGTTGACAGTCTTCTAACAGACACAGATTCAGTACTGATGAAGTTGAAGAACTGCCAATGGTACGGCAGTGGTACCACATGTCCACAGAAGCTGCAGCAAAGTTCACCAGATGACTGTGAAAGCATGTCATGCCCACAGCTCATGACCACCCATCAACTCATGATGGAGCTGAACTTGTAGAGCAACAGAGCCCCTATTCTCCATCCGTTCTTCCTTTGCCTCTTCAACCAGTCATGACAACACCTCTTATTTGTACCTCACATCCTCCAGCGAGCATTTGTATTCCTTCCTCATCACACCTCCTCTGCACTTCTGTCTCCGGTCTTGATCGGGGCAAGCATTTCTGCCCAGGCTTTCTCTCCTAAGCCTCTGTTCTACAGTGTTTCAGAAATGGACACTGATGTCCTTAAAACGTCTCCTTCCTGCTTATTCTCAGCACACCATCCAGGCTTTCAAAGCTTCCCACTGGTTTCCTGCTTTCTGATACAGAATTAAATCTCTCCTTCTCTGCCCTTCACAATGATGCAACTCCTTAATGATCCTTTATCTGATCACAATGTTCCTTGCCACTTCTGCCACAAAAATGAAGAACTTACTGATTTCTTGGTTTCCTGCATGTATTTCCACGTTTTATCTACTGAAAACCCCACAGGAGCAACATCCCCGCTCTTCAGACTAAACTGGAAATTATATATAAACGACCTCTACTCTAAATGTCAAACCATAACCCTAAATCAATTTAAAATTACTATGTAGGTCAAAAAAAGCAACTCAAGCAATTTAATATCAGAAGAAAAACCAAGAGACCAAGATAAAGTTTCAGTAACCATAGCAAGTCCCTATTTTACACCATTGCAAATTAATAATCATAAGGAACTTAATTCTATAGACTTTCTACTTCCCAGAACTATGGAATCTCTATTAGCATGATGATAATTCAGACAGCGTCATGTAAAACTTCGCCTTAAATTTCTCTTCACACTCGACTGTTCAAGAACTCTCTCCCTATTTTTCTTTTTCCAGAGCCAGTTTACTGTTCTTGGTATTAAAGACACCAAATCAGTTGAACCTGAGAGTCAGCACAACTTACACTGTGAGCAGGGTCAGCACTGGATAACAGAATAGAGGTTTATGGCAAATGATAAACAGTCTCTAAGTGTGCTGGCAATTAGTATTCTCATTATTTTCCAAAGGACACAGATAATGCAGTTAGTGAACAAAATAAAAACTTGAAGTAGTAAATATCCAGGGATTAGAAAAACAGTAACTAGCACTCAAAAGAAAAATACTGTCAAGTTCTAACGATCACTGTGTGTTCCAACAAACTTGAAAGAAAGACAGTGAGGCAAGCCCACAGCTATTAAACATTGTGCTCCAAATCATAGAATCACAGAATCATAGAATGGCCTAAGCTGGAAGGGACCTTAGAGATCATTTTAATCCAGCCTCCCTGCCACCAGGGACACCACGTCTCGACCAGATCAGGCAACACATGGGGACTGAATGCTCTACAAGTTACCAAAAAGTGAAGAAACTGGATTCACAAGTAAGATTTTGCTAAAGTAAACAGTTGCAAAGGAACAACTTCTCACTTCATAATACAAACCGCTTTGTGATTCTGAGATTTGTCAGCACTTCTTTTAGCCTCTGAAGGTACATTTCTTGGTTTGTCCGTCTGTGTTGTTGTCACCTTGTTCACCAAAAATTATGAAACACGGTGACCTCAAAATGACACAGAATAAAGCAAAAAATAGTCTCGAGTACTGCAAGATGTATCAGTAGATATTCAGGCTTCAAGGTCTGGCACATAAAAGATATCATGGCAAGAACTTTGCAACACCTAGTTTTGACAATGAGCACCACTCTAAACATGTTAATCAATTCATGAATCAAGCAGAAAGAGTTCAAATTCATTAAATACTTTTGAGTGGTTCCTTTCAAGAGAGCAAAAGCACTTCCCAAGAGCAACACTATGGTTCTAAGAAAACTTGCAGTTATTGATTCTTCTCAATAGCACTTTTTTAAAGTGTTCAAAACTAATGTGAATTTGAGAAGCTCACACTTTAGGAAAGTATTTAAAATACAGGAGGAAATATTCTGAAATATAAAAAAAAAATCCTCTTGCTTTTTAACTTCTATGTAAACATCTGACCCTTGAAAAGAATCTGTCAAGAAGTCAAGACACATTAATTATCTTTCAAAACATTTTCTTTGGGTACAATGTCAGTCATCAGATATGATTTTTTCCCATGTTTTGCCTAGCTTTAAAATGAAAGATTAAAAGGACTTTCAGTCCTGAACATGTGTCAGTACGTACTAGCACAGAAGCTTGAGCCACTGTGGTTTATCCCCTGGAAGGACTGTCATCTGTGTGTGCACTTTAAAAAACTGGAATCCTTACCAGAAGTCTAGAACAGTTTCTTTCCACCTCGCCAAGAGACATAAATCATTATAAAATGATGGGGAAGGGGGGAAGGTGAAATGGAAAGCAACAATCTGTTAAAATAGATGAAAATAAACAGCTAGAACAAACTCTCAGATTCCAGAAAGGTACGGGTGCACATATTTTCATTGAAAATTTGCCACTGTTTTTTTCCAATGAGTATGATGTATGTATTTTACTTAGAATACTTTAATGTCCTTTTAATCTTGCTCTCAGATTTAAAATATTTTTAGAAGCAAGTACTTGAAATGTAAGCTCTAATGAACAGCTAAAACTTATTTCCAATGAGTTTTAAGGTTTCCCCTATGGCCATGAAGAGCTTAATTGAAAAAAACCGATTGAAATAAACTATAAACCAAGCTGAAAAACCTTCCTGGATCACAGAATTGCTGGACCCCTAGACTATGTCAGCTATAGAGCAATAAAGCTATATATAATTAAGAAGTACAAATTCAGACAGTGATAGTGTGGTTCAAACTCGCATAAAACTTGCACAGAATTTTAAGGGAAATACAGTGAAGAAACTAAGAGACATGGCAAGCTAACCAGCTTTAACAGGAAAAACATGCAGAATTCACAAAAAAGCCAGTTATTTTCAGTCATGTATTAATTTGATCTGTAAATTATTCCTCCATGTTAGCAAAACAAATTTAATACTCCTTTTAGAGTAATTCTAGGGTGGGAGCAGGAGAGGGTACAATACACAGTTTCACGACTCCTTTGCAAAGTTTCAGCTTCTTACATTGTGCTACAGAGTAAATATACTGTCTTTTCAGAGAATCACAGAATGTCAAGGGTTGGAACCAACCTCGAAAGACCAACCACCCTGTTAGAGTAGGATCACCTACAGTAGGTCGTGCAGGAACGTGTCCAGGCGGGCTCTGAATGTCTCCAGAGAAGGAGACTCCACAATCTCTCCGGGCAGCCTGTGCCAGTGCTTTCCCAGGTGCAAAACACTTGCCCTTGCTGAATTTCATAAAATTTCTCCCCGTCCATCTGTCCAGCCTGTCCAAGTCTCTCTGAATGGCAGCACAGCGTTTCAGTGCGTCAGCCACTCCTCCCAGCTTTATGTCATCAGCAAATTTGCTGACAGTGCTCTCTATTCCCTCATTCAAGTCGTTGATGAATATATTGACTAGTACTGGTCCCAGTACCAACCCCTGAGGGACTCCACTAGACACAGGCCTCCAGCTAGACTCTGCCCCACTGACCACAGCTCTCTGACTTCTTCCCTTCAACCAGTTCACAATCCACCTCACTAATCAGTCATCCAGACCTCACTGAAATCCAGATAAATCATGTCCACTGCACAGCCATCATCCACCCACCTGGTTACATCTACATAAAAGGCTATCAGGTTGGTCAAACCTGACTTACCCTTGGCAAAGCCATGCCGACTGCTCCTAATGACCCTCTTTTCCTTGATATGCCCAGAGACAACACCGAGGATAAGTTCTTCCATCATCTTTCCAGGGACAGAGGTGAGGCTGACTGGTCTGTAACTACCCAGGTCCTCCTTCTTGCCCTTTTTGAAGACTGGAGTGACATCTGCTTTCCTCTAGCCCTCAGGCACCTCTCCTGTTGCCCACAACTTACCAAAGATGATGGAGAGTGGTCCAGCAATGACTCCTGCCAGCTCCCTCAGCACCTGTAGGTGCATCCCATCAGGGCCCATGGATTTATGGATGTTGAGATTGCTTAATTGATTCCTAACCCAGTCCTCCTCATAAACCAAGGCAAAATCCTCCTTTATCCTGACTTCCTCTGGGGCTTCAGGGCTCTGGGGCTCCTGAGAACAGTCTCCAGCAGTACAGACAGAGGCAAAGAAGGCCTTCAGCTAATCTGCCTTCTTCCTGTCCTCTGTCTCCAGGGCACCCACCCCATTCACTAGAGGGCTGACATTGCCTCTAGTGTTAGTCTTGTTGGCAATGTATTTGAAGAAGCCCTTTCTGTTGTCCTTGACCTCCTTTGCAAGGTTTAATTCCAAGGAGGCCTTGGCTTTCCTAGTTGCCTCCCTACATCCTCTGACAGCAATCCTATACTCCACCCAAGTAGCCAGCCCCTACTTCCATGATCGATAGACATATGAAGTCAGACCTGAAGTTTTACTAGTGCCAAATTCCCCTGTCTTACCATGCTAGAAATTTAAGGTACCATGACTGAAACAGGATGTGATGAGTTGAAAGACTGTGCAGTACTATCTCTAGCTTTGTGACTTTGTTGTGTTTGATATGGAAAGGAAAATAAATTCAGATATTCAAGTTTTCTGCAACCCACAGCTGTAACCAACAGACACTGCAGTTTTAGCATACCCTGAGCAATTCAAATAAACGAATTTGAATTGGTACAGTGCAGAAAATCATCAGGTTATGACCAACTGACTTTGGGGCTACACACATACAGTCAGGGGCAGAACTTTAGGAACTGTGCACATCTGGTTTTCCATTCTGGGACTTGGATGACTTGTTGTAAAGGACTGCAGGCACCGCGATCCAGTCTTGCTAGAAATTCTCTAAAAAAATAAGATTCATTAGGCTATTTTGTCCTGAGCTATTACAGTTATTAAGTATAGGACATCTCTTTGCACTGACATACTGAGATTCAAAACTGAACAAGTAGCCATGGTCTTGCATTCTTCTCCCACAATGATGCTTCCAGGCTCCAGCACAGATTCCAGCGGCAGCTCAGCAGGACACAGGTTACGCCCCGTGAAAGCAGCAACACGGCGTGGGCCCCTTTGCCTTCACACCTCTTTCTCCTAATGGCATTTTTGTAATACTGCCACTGGACTGTGCAATATTACTCAAAGTTCGGGGTTTTTTTCAAATCTCGAAAGGATCCCTTTGCTCATTTTTTTAATCTATGCTTTAAATACACAGAGAAATAACAACATCTCTAGAGCATCAGGAACATACAAGAATAGAGCCAGACAAACAGTCCAGAAAACTACAAAATGGAACTGAATAAATCTGTCAAGCTGTGTATCAAAACTACATGAGAAATTTAAAATATCCTCTTCATGAAAAATGTTGGTTCAATATCATTTTCTTTGCTTTTTAAACACAATAAAAATCTATGGGTACAATTTCTTAAAACATTCAAATGTGAAACCGTTGCCATTATTGCCAAGATACTTGGTTATGGAAACTACAAGCTTATAATAGTTTAGCAGCATTTGATTAAAAGCATTTGTGGTGAATGCAAGAAACTAGATTTAGTCTTAGGGCACCGAAACATACTGGAAAACCTACGGTTACTCTTTAGAGGTGATGTGAGGTGACTTAACAATACTGACTACCTCAGCACAGAGAAAATAAAACCTGAGCTGAATCCTGTAGCTAAACCTGTTTTTAAAGGAAGCTGTTATCCAAGCCCTGAGACACATCAATAGGAGTTTGGGTGGGTTTTGCTTTGTGGGGGTTTTTTTGGTGTTTAGGGGGGGGGTTGTGTGGGGTTTTTTTTTATAAATAAACTGCTGCTTGTTAGAAGATTGATGGTTATGCCGATTTACTACATTGCAAATCCAAACTCAGCTACTAACTGAAGTAAACATCTAATCTTCCTATAAAGCTTGATCCTTATGCAAGCATAGCTACTGAAATTGCAATTTCCAGAGCAATGCACAGGCATTTTCAAACAAGTCTAATTATTCACATATATCATTCAACAAAATCTAAAAGGTATCACTACATACCAATTAGGAAAAAAAATCATATTCCAATTAGTATGTCAGCACAGATGATACATGTATACATGTGTAAAATGTGTGTTTATATATATAAACATATTTTTAAACATATATATAATTTCATAAAACACCTAATTTACTAGTAAGGGATGAAAACCGATCCATATATAGTGTGCCAAAAACATGCTTGTTAAAAATTCAATCTTGATTCAACCCTAAAACCTTCAAATGTTCTAATCTTAACTTGTACACAAAATATTTCATCACTACCTTCTCACGGGCAAAAAAAAATAATTAAAAAATGTATTAATAACACAGATTAAAGAAAAAAACAAACAAACAAAAACACAACACACAAACTGGTTACTTTTCTTCTTCACATTACCTGATCGTGGCTTCAGGCCAAAAGGAATTGAGGTGTTTGTAGGAGACATTGTCGGACTTTTATCTTTGCTCTGTGCAATTTAAGAACATAAAGCCAAGTAAGGTTAACATCCAGAATATCTCAGCACGTTAACAATATAAAATGTAAAAGTTAACAATACTGCAACTCCAACTATTCCACCAGAATCTGATCACAGTACAGCCTCAAAGCTATGATAATCTCCCTCTTTTTATTGCATCCTATTCCTTTGCTGGAAAAGATGAGTTTCTGATCAAAGACTGCAAGATATTCTCAGTTTTCTCCCATGTAAGCATTTGGTTGCATTAAACATCCATTTTTGTGGAATAGCACACATTTAGAAAAACAGAGTAAAGACACAATTTTTTCTCCGTTATGTTTGTTTCTTTCAACAGAATTAATTACCATTCCGCATATTATTTTCCACACAACACTGAATGTCTGCCTAAAAAGCAGAAAAGAGGAAGTTAAGGATACACCTCGGAGCAGGATTGCCCTATTTTAAAAGCGATTCTTCAGGGAGGCAGGAACTATAAGAATCCAGCACCAAAACCGGTGGAAGTTGACCAGGTGCTCATGGATTTGCAGGATGCTCATACACAGTGTAACACGGAAAGAAAAATCTTATTTCTGCATAGAAAATATGAAGGGGAAAGAAATCTCCATGAGGAGCTCTGTACAGCTTCACTTTTTGACTTTCTGCTGAGATTCATATCGTGAGAGCAATAGGATTAATAAAATCAGACTCCTCTCTGAAAATTAATCAAGGATGTGACACAACTGTGAAAAAGAAATTGCACCAATATCAACAGAAACTCTTGTGGAACAAGGAAAAGACCAGAAAAAAGAAAACGTGGCAAAATAAACAAAATGTTAAAAAATTAAATGTTTTATATTAAACTACACTACTCAGAAACAAGCTTATCAAAAAGTCCATTTTTATTCTCAAGTAAATCCTTATGACAACAAGAATAAACCACAGGCCAAATAAACCACATAGCCATTACTGATGAACTTAGTCATTTTATCTGTGATATTCAATTACATGTTTCATTTAGTATATGAGCCAGTTACACATAAATCATAAAAAAGACAAAGAGACAAACAAATGGCGCGAGCAACTTACCTCACCATGAGAAGTCTGCCCACTTGTATTCCAAACAATTAGATCATTCTGTGTGTTTGGGGGGGAAAAAAAAGGAAAAAGAACATTTCACCAACTATATTAATGATACATCACAATAGGAGATTTTACTCATGATATTCAGATACACATCAATAATTATTTTTTTCTGTGAAACAACTAGTTTTCATAAATAGTGGTTTTACTGCTAGCTGAGCACTTAAAAAACTTGTGGAAATTATTTGCACAGATTTAGGATTTTTTTTTTTAGTTTCAATCCTAAGTCATGGTAACCGCATTTATCAAATGTTAATGTTTGTTCGTTCAAATGCAGTGTAGTATCCAGTTTTGCTTCTCAGATCTCAAAATTAAAGTATCACCAAATGTTTAATATGCACATGTAGAGCTTTTTTATTAAAGATTTGGTGAGAAGTATTCTGTAAGCAGTAATTTTATAACTATACCTTTCATTAACGCTTCTGCTATAGTTAAATTGGAAACATGTAAATCAAGTTAATAAAGGTGAAATACAATCATTAATTCTGCACCAGTCATAACCCAGCAGAAACAGAGAAGCAAAATGAAATTATAATTCAATTCAAAATCACTTCCTTAGGGCCTTTTTTTTTAAATTGAAACAAAAATAAAACCCAGCATTGGAAAACTTAAAAGGAATCTTACTCTGCTGATCCCAGTCAGTTCTACCTGGAGACTCACATGCTTGAGCCCTCCTGTGCTCAGGGACTATTTTCTTGTGACAGATCTGCTATTTATGCTGACGCTGGCAGGTCTAATCTCTCTCAGAGCATGCAGGTCACTGGTAAGAATTTTGAATTTTATCCTAAATTGAATTAATTTAGTAACAGAAGCAGTAACCTGTGCTACACAGAATGGGGCATGATTGAAAATTTGCTCTTGCAGAGTGTGTTTCCATTTCATGAAACATGCCCAGTGCTTTCACCTGCCTAATACAGTCCACATCGGGTCCTCTACAAGCATTTAGAAAAGTTCATTTCTTTTTAAAAGGCTCTTAAAAGTGAATCAGCAGTGTTCTTTGTTACATAAATGATAATGTAGGAATATTTGATAGTAATGATGATTACGCACAAGAATATTTGGAAAGCATCAAGACAGATCAGATTCAACCTATGCACCAAATATTTAAATATTTTTGTAGTTGTTTATTTCTATATCATTGCAAAGTACATAAAACTTAAAATACCATCTCAGCCTATATACAGTCTGTCTGTAATATTAAACACATTAAAAATACTGCTGTTAGCAAAAACTTAGCAGCTTATATATCTACAAGATTACGGGGTGTGTGGAGGAAAAAGACTCAGGTGTTTCATTTTATTGAAGATCTGACTTTCAGTCCACTTATTTTTCCCAGAGAAGTGAAACCACTGCAACTGCTAAAGTTTGTATTGGAGAGAAAAGACTTCTATCAATTTCATTATATCTTTTCTTTTTTTTTTTCCTGAGAGCTCTCAATAACTTTTCGTTTACAGCCAAACCTTGAAATTCATGCTTAGATAAAAGTAAAAAAATAATTAAAAACCTGAACAAACAAATAAGCCTTAAAAAAAGTCCACAACTAAACCCAGTGGGCCTAAAGCCACTATTACCTCCACACACAAACTGCCAGAAGGTAATGATGCATTTTAAATGCTCCCACCCTACAGGCATCTAGACATCTCCATACCTGACCCAAAGACCATTTTTCACCCTGTTCACAAGTTCTCACTTCAGGCTTTGCTTTCTCCATTATCAAGTCCCTTCTCCTCTGAAATTCTAGTTCCTCTTCAGCATTTTCTCTCTGTAAGAAAAAAAAAATCTTTAGACTGTATCACTGGAAATAAAACTACATATATTTTTGCATAAAATTACCTCAGAAGTATTTCTTACCAATTAGGTAATGAAAAACAAATAAAGAACTAAGCAGATACTATAGACTTGCAGTTCCCGTGCTAACAGGTAGATAATGTAAATCTAAACAAAGTATTTCCTAAAGATTGCAAGTTCACCAGCCAGGATACAGATCAGCATATATAAGCTGCATATATCACACTGTAAGCCTCCAAATCATTCTTCATATACTCTCTGCAGCTATAGAGACGGTGGTCCAAGAAAACATAAATTTTTAAGTTTAAGGGAGGTGGGATGATAGATGAGTATGCATAGTTCAGCTATGAACTGGAATACATGAAAGCTGTCGACAGGAAGAAAAAAGAAAAAAAAATATGAAAAAGTAACTGATAAATCCAAAAAACTTTACATACACACACAGCAAAAATGGCAATAATTCTATCAAAATATTAAAGAAAAATTAGTTTTGTCCTCCAGCCTAATAACTTTTTCCCTTCTCTACTGGGTAGATTAATAATTGACAAAATTTTTGGCTCATTTCCTCTCTTTCATCCCACCCAAATATTTTGTATTAAGATGCTCATTAACATACCTGGCCAAGGGAAGACATCTCCATCTGCATTTGACTGCTATGTATAAAGATAAACAAATGCAAATATGTAATTCATTTTGTAGAACCTTGAATGTGATGAATCTAACAAATGCATTATTTTTTTTCTAGAAAAGGTAGATAAACACACTTTACTGTAGACTCCTGAAATTCTAAAGCTGTAGCTGGTTCCAAAGGATACAGATTCACACCACTGCTCTCTGAAATATCCATGCTTAATCTGTAAGGTTTGAAATAGAAACATTGCACTGGGGTATAGTTTTGGCAATCATCCTGTTCAGTACTTAATTTCAGACAAATGAATATATGAAATACTTTTATATTCACGGTTTTGACCTGCTCAGTGTTACCTCTTAACAACATGAAAAAAAGCAACATGAATGCTTTCATCTGCAAAAAATGTCCCCCTGAGCAATGGCTTTTATCGAAACAAAAGGGCTGTTTACTACCAACAACCGTGCCATTATCTAGAAGACTGCAGATTTCTATATCCAACTTCTAGCACCCTGTGTTCAAAAAGAAGCCACAGCCCTCCTTAGGTATTAAAACTGAATTTGCAGTGGATGAAAATAAAGCAGTGCCACAATAATTCAAGACAGACAACATGAATACAGGAAAGCGAATATAGGAGCCTGAAGCAAACATGAAAGTACTGAAAAAGGTCGAGTCTGAAACCTCTTGGTATTATGCACCCAGGTGTATCTTGATGGGTAAGTCTGGATGTTATCATACAGGAGATGTGCACAGAAGAGTCTATATAGTGCTCAGTAAATTAAAAATAAATACTCATAGATTAAGGTGAGAGAAAAAGTGCAGCTATAAAAGAAAAAAAACCACAACAATGCTACGTAAATAAAAGACATGCATGACATGATTAGCTGTTTTTAAAAATCACATTCCAAATTTACTGCAGTGTTACTAATTAAAGCATACCTGAATATGCATGGAGAAAGATTAATTTTCTGTATTTTAATGTCTTTTTTAGTTTAATAAGAAAAAATAAGTAGGAAATAAGTAGGAAATAAGGAAATAAGTAGGAAATATTAGGGCAATATTTGACAAAAAAACAAAAAGGCAAAATTCATAAGGCTAAAAAAATTTTTTTTAACATTGCTTTTTCCAAGCCAGACTTTTAACTTTTCTAATTGCAAGACTTTTCCCAGAAAGTAATAAGCCTCATAAGAGGTGCAGAATCACTGGTATATCATCTCACATAAACCACTGGAACTAAAAAGCTTTCATAATTTGTATGACTTCTTATTAAGCAAAAACACTTGTGATTCCAGTCTTTAGCATATGATGAAGAATCCAAGTGTTCTTTATATGATGCAGAATAATTGTCTCTCTAAAAATACCAAAAGGAATGGATTTCTGGCCTAAAAAGTACAAAGGTTTGCTAGGTGAAAAAGCAGTATCAGAAAGATAACTTTAAACTCAAAAAAAGTGTAGTCACAAGCACAAACTGCTCTGGCCAAGGGAAGGAGGAGAAACAGGGATACTTAAGGCTGGAAGTGACAAGGTGGTTTCTAGTCTTCGGAGAAATGAAACTGTAAAACCAGCTACCCCACAGAAGTAAGGAAGAAAGATGAGATACATAGTTTTGAAATTAACGATTTCTGAAAGCGATTACACAAAGAAAAGCAATAGCAAGCATCTGGACAGAACTACCTACACCACTCTTGTTAGTCCTTTTCAGTAAGACAAGCATTTATTTTCTTTTAAATACTTATTCCTTTGTTTATTAACACATCCAGAGTAATTCTACCTGACTTCAGCCACTTAAAGCGGGCACCTAAATTATAAAATCTTGTCTTCTGTAGTCAGGGGAAGTCTAGACAACTTTCTTCAGCTGCCTTTTCCTCTTTCTCCTCTTAATTTCAGACACTCCACCACTAATTCAGGCACCTCCTTTATGTGCTCCATTGAGTTGGGATGAAGCTGGGCCAGAAGACCTTCCCCATTCTTACAAAATACAGCAAACACGACTAAGTAAAGGAGAGTTTATAGCCTCTAGAAGAAATGTGACAATCCTAGACAAAACTTCAGAAAATCACAGTAGTGTACACAAGATAAATGATGGTTAAGGGGTAACTCCACCTCCAAGTTTAGGTTTCTTCTATGCCAAAACCCTTTTTAATTTACTGGGAATCTTATCCAACTCAAGAGAGAGAACACAGGTTTCTTTCTTAACTGTCCAAGCACCTTCAGTATGCTAACAAAGCACTTCATAACCCCAGAGAACTTTTAACAGTTTAAAAGAACTCTATAATCATTCAGAAAATTTTAGATATGTTACATTAACACAGTAGCTATTATAAGCATACCTGTTGGGATCCTGTAATAAATCTACTGCTTCTCTTAGTTGTTCTATCATTGCTATATCAATAGTTTGTTCTTCTGATAAATTTATTCTATAACAGAAACAAAAGCATTCAAAAAAAGATGTACAACAGCAATTATCAAGGGTAGTCGGAATTTCAGTTTGTGAGCTGTATCTTCCAACTGCCATGCAAACACCACAAAGGGGAAAACCAAGCCTCTGTGCACATTAGGATGTGCTGAATTTATGGAAAGAGTTTCCTCTGAAAAAATTCTCCAGCACTTTGCCCTTAGCAAAGCTCCCCAACCTAGTATATACAAACATAAATAAATGAGATTAACTAAAACTTGTAACATTCAATTAAAGATACAGACTTCTAAAATTGAAAATTTATTTATCAGTATGTGACTCATTACCTGCACTCATCACATGTACTGTTCTAACATAATCCTATACACCACAATCCTTTTAATGGACCAGGACGCTTCCTTTTGCTTTTCAATATCTGTAATCCTTTTGGGGGTTTACCGTTAGTTCTGACAATTAGACTCTTTCAGAAACTACTTATTCTTCCCTTCTTCCAGTTTTTGTTTTTAAATCATATAGGACTCCACTGTTACGATGAGTGACAACTTCACAGTACAGTGTCATGTTAAATCTCCTTTTTTTATGCACTTTTCTCAGCAACTGATGAATTAATAACTACTTCAGGGTTAAAATTATGACAAAAGAAGAAAAAAGACTGAAGGGCTTTTTTCAATTAAATTATTTTTTTAATGTGCATTAAATTTAGATCCTAGGAGGTTTTGGCAAAATCCTTTTTTTTACCAATATCACTAACAAACTAAATATCAAAATACCTAATTAAAAAGCTTACATTCTACACAGGTACAAAAATACTACAGCACTACTGGTGTGTAGAAATTAATCACTTGTAATATAACATCTACTCTATTCCACAAGAACATGTAAAACATTGAACACACAGAAAGCGCGAGGCTGTGCTTTTGCCATGCCTCCGAGTCTACACCTCATTAATTGACAAAGAAATGCTGGTTCTGGTCAATCTATTTAAATGCTACAGCTAATTACCTACAGATACATAAAAAATACTCACATTTCGTCTGTTTGCCATTGTGTGTCCTCTTCTATTCTCAGTAATTCATCACACTCTGCTGCTCTGCTCTGTAAGCAGACAAAGCGGTATTGAGAACTGAACTTTGCAATTGAGCAGGCAGATAAATTTTGCTTTCAGACTCAGCACTGACCTAATTTATGTAACTGTTTAGGGTGGCTAGTTGAAGCAATCCAACACTTCGGCTCTACTCCTCACTCTACCCTCTTTTAACCTACTAATTGCAAGATCTTCTATCCACTGTTAAAATTTTATTGAGGTCAACAGCCCTTACCCTCCTTTAATAGTAAAAAGAAAGTCAAGCAGCATGAGAATTCTTTACTCTATGCCCCAGATTTCATTTGTGCCTTCCTGGCGTATGCAAACAATGCTTCAATTAAGCACAACCCTAATTCTCTTCTCATTTGCTCTCCTACTGTAGCCAGATTTGTTTACGGAGCAAGGAAATTCCAAATATGCAAAGAGTAGCAATTGTGTACTTCATCCATAATTGTTAATAGGATTTCCACACAACGATTTTAACAGCCATGGATAATTTTTTTTTAAAATGAATAAGAACAAAAACTGCGTGTGAGCATCCAGTCAGTCAGTTATTTTGGATTCAGTGTAGGCATAAATTAGAGCTCCCACTGCCCTACCTATAAAACTATGAAAACACAACTGTCTCTCTTACGCTTCTATTTGGTGCTCTGCAATTTTCTTTTCTCTTTCACCTCAGACAGGCAGGAACACTGAAGTAGTTCAGCTGCCAGTAAAGATAGAAGCTCTCTAAATGGTTGTGCATTTGTTCTAGGAGAGAAGGAACAGCAGAAAACAGAGAGGCTTCACCTCTTTTTTGTCACATGTTTGGCACATCAGTCGCATCACCCCGTACCAATAAATGCCAGCCAGCTCTGCCAGATGTGCCACCGAAGAGACTACCGGCTTCTCTAACATTCACCAGAGATGGCCCAGTTCCCAGTGCCAGTCCCCAGTAGGATGAATAAAGTCATTCTTTCCTCTTTTTCTTCTCCTTACAGGATTGAAGTATGTGATTTTTCCCCACAAGAAGGGCACATATCGTAAGATGACAAAAATACAGCACTTATTCTAGGTAATTTTCAGTCTCTGGGCATAACTACGTAGATAAGATAAAGCCATATGAACTTGGACTAACGTTCAAAAAATTCCACAGCTAAGCTCCTCTTTTCCATTGAAAGCTGTACTGATTTTATGTATTGCTTGGTTAACGAGATTTTTAATTTTAGAAGACTTTCACTGTCCCAAAAGGCATTCTACTACACGACTAACTATAAATCAAAAAACACAACAGACTCGGAAATGGGCACAAGAATTCGAAAAATGCGAGTCCAAAATCCTTAGAGTAAAATGGATGTACTACCTGTTCAAGTCACCAACTGCTGTTCATAACTGCCATAATCTTAAGAGGATAATAAAATTTTTTTTAAATTTAAACTGCTCATATTCTGGCAATATTCTTTTACTGAAATTTAATACAGTAACCTATATTGTACTGAATATGCACATCTACACATATTCTATTAAACTTAATGCCACTAATAGGAAAAAAAAAAGAGTAAATGACAATATGAATGGGGAAAATACAACTTAAAACAGGCAAAAAGGCACAACACAGAATAATTTCTAAAAGGTCATCCATTAGGAAAAACAGTTCAAAAAGAAAACATGTTTGATAGTTCCATGGCAAGTATCCATAAGCCAGGAATATGCCTCATGGCTAATAAGCACGTACTCATTAACCATGACAGAAAGGCAAGAATAATACTTTCAAATGGATGAAGCAACTACCTATGAAACGTGTAACCAGCAAAGCACAGTCCCGGTGCTCAATAATCAAAGTCCTGAGGAAACTAAAGTGGTACCCAGACCTTCACATACAAAAAACAATTATGGGTATAAACTCAAAGCTTCTTATTGTGGATAACCTGTGGGTTTTTTATATACTTCATTATATATACACACACAAATGTTTTGTTATACATACGATTATTCATACGCACTTTCCTATCAACATATAGCATGTATAAAGTTTGTAACAGTCAGCACATACTCCCTAAATACATTAAGAAAGGAAGTTGCCAACTAGAATAATAGATTCTATACTAAACTTGGTATTATTTCTCTTTATAAATCTCTCAATTTCTAATATAATTTTAAACCCTTTCAGAAAATGTATTTTAATATTGTAACATTATTTTATAACTTGAGTCACCGCAGCTGACGCTGAAAGTCTTCTCACATTTTACTAATGAAACAAATGCAAAAATTGGTGAATTCAAAATATACAGTAAATAGTACAATATTAGAATCATAGACTGTTCAACATACCTGCCACTTTTTCTTAAAGGTCTAAACATAGTTAAAGGATAACTCTCACACATATTCTAAAGAGAGTTATGGGTAAATTGAGCTCTTAAATTTATTATAATCACTTTAAACCTATTTGCTTATTTTTGCTTTCTATATCTTTTATGACAACAACCATCAATTCTGGTCTCCTCACTAAATTGCAGTTTGTCACTCCTGTCTGTTCTACACTTATTAAAGTAGTGAAGATATTTCCCCCCCACTTAAAATTGTCAAAAACTTGCCTTAATGTAACTCATAAATTCAGTAGTAAGAGTATCCGATTCATCAAACTCGCTTCCTGTTTCTCTTGACTTATCATTGACAATCAAGTGAGAAGATCCTTGATGGAATTCCACTAATAACAACAATAAAAAAAGACAGAAGAATTATTTCTGCTTCAGCTCAACATTTGTAACTCAACATAATTTAAGTGTATTAAATTATACAGCTTAAAACTAAAATTTAAATTCAAAGCATATTAGAAACATCAAACAATTTAAGATCTTTGCATCTTAATGACAGATGCCTCATACAGTTGTAACTTCAGAAGCATCACAGCAGACATCGACAGAGTCAGTTTTGAACTACACAAAGTATTTCTTGCCGGTACTGGTACAAGAACACAGCTGGACAGCTGCAGAGTTTTTTAAGACATTCGAATGTCTCAGACAGTGACAAGCAGTTTAATGAAACTTCTGAGTTATTATGCTGTAACAAACTGCCAGACTCTCAGCAGAACTCAAAACAAAATGGTTCAGAGCCTTCACAGCCTATGTCAACCACTTGCTTATATATACTATTTCCAGGGGTATGAGGCAGTAACGATTTTCTCCTTTGTTTGAATTGGTCTGATCCTAAAACTTATTCTCTCCAATTTGTTAGGATACAGGATATAATGCTCTTATTATCTCCCTTCATATTGTACTAAATTCTCAGGGGTATCTCAATCGAAGTTCATTTAATCTAGTATTTAATACTGGGGAAAGGCTGATCTCCTATTTATGTGGTTTCCATACAGAACCCAGTGACTTCATCCTGCCATTTATCATTAGTATGTGCAGACCTTGGAGAAATATTATCAGGATGTAGATGTAATTTAGAAAAATGTTAGCTGAATAAAATTTAGATAAAATTATACCTCCTTGCAAAGCCTGAAGAGATTTACTTGTTTCCAGAGGTAATGCAGACTTGAATGAATAAACTTTTATATAATCATCAAGTCCAACTACAGAAACAGATTCTGCTTTTGTGCAGTTAACTATGAATCAGAATTAGCATTTGAAAAGTTATAACACGTTGATATCACTTGTCGTGAATCGTGGTTTAAACCAGCCCCCACTTTTCTTCCCCGAGTCAGAACTAGAACTTCCTAATTCTTGAGAAAAGGTGTAAAAAGTTCATTGGAAGAGCTGCAGGAAATGCCTATCAAAGGACCTTGATTCAGTGCAGCTAAAAAGCTTTTTTGCTTTTTTTACATGACTGCCTACACATGCCCAAAGCCTTTTAGGTAGGTAAGTAATTATTACCAAAAAAATTAAAACACAAAGGGTAATGAAAATACCCATTGTTCAACATGAACATCAGCAAGAAAAATCAATTTAATAAGGCATCTATTCAGTGTAAAATTAAACACTACAAATCCTGAGGAAAAATAGCAGTAAATAAAACGGATCTCTTTTATAAAAAGATTGATGCTTGTTTGGTTATAGTTTTTGCAAACTGAATTTAAAGTCTTATACATGGAACTATTGACAGAATTTCCCTGTATTTAACTTCCATTTCTGTTACGTTCCAACCTTTTCTTGAGTTAACGTGGTGACCTGAATCTTCCTTTACGATCTGATCTTCTTCCACGATGTCCGACATTGGAACATTAAAGCTGATTGTATCTTCATCAGAGGGCTAAAAAGAAGTAAGAGAAACACTGGTTTCAACTAAAACCAAGAGCAATAAAAACATACATAAGAAGAGTGCTCACTAAAGAGTGGCAAACTAATGTGGGAGAGGATAGCAGAGCATCTTAACATGACCAAATCCTGTTGTAGGAAGCTGTACTCATGCTGAATACATCCTCATGGGAGGCTTGCGGAGCAGAACAGTTCATCTGCCCTCTTCTCCTCTCCCCCTCACTGCTCTAGTCTTCTCCTTGTAGTGACACCACAGCACCAGGCTGCTCTTTCTGCGCTTTTCCGGAACAATGAGCTGGGAACAGAGGCTGCTCGGAGTCACCAAGGTCTGGAGAAAAACTGAGCCTTGCACCACATTCCTTTTTTCTTTTCCTCCTAGACTCCTCTCCCCTGCTTTACCGTGCAGCTTGTTAAGTTAATGCCTAAAGCAAGCAAGATGAACTTTGTAAGCTGAGGCATTACTGTTTATTAGATTAACTGGTAGAGCATAAAGTCTCCCGTACATCAGCTTTTCCTCACTGAATTGAAAGCCCATCCATTTTTTTTTCCAGCTGTATTAGTTGGTACACTGAAGCACATCACTTTTATCTACAAACTTATCTTGTCAGTGACTTTACAGACAGTGGCTACACAAGAAGATCTGACACACCAGCCTTTGCTTCTGTCCCATGCTACTACAGCTCTGCTGTCAAGCGGGATGGGCTGGGACCTGCTCACATTCTCTCCTGAGGGCAACTACAGCAAAAGTCCAGTTTGCAAAGAGGCCGAGTTTTTATTCTTGCTTTCCCGAGATATAGAGCTTATCACCACAACAGTCTCTTGGAGTTCTGCAAATGTATTTCCCAGCAAACCCACTGGTGTTGCTCATTCTGCTGATGCTCTGTGTTTCTGTAACTCACTACTCTTTGTATACATATTCCATATATATAGTCTGTAATTCTAACTGCTATAAAAACACACACAGCAGTTTGTTCCATATCCATTAAGAATATGCATTTTTAAGGAAACTGTATTTCCCTGTTTCTCAGCTCAGCCTATTGTAACACAAGATATGCAGTGGAGTGGGAGACTGTCACATGCAATCAGTTATTCAATCCCACAGTCACAAGTTTCCAGAAGAGTTATCCTATTCTGGTAACTTTATAGGTTCATATTCCGTATAAAAAATATTTTTATAAATCCTGAAACTAATGTTTATGATAAGGGATGGACCAAATTTGCTTTGCTCTTAAAAACCTGGCATGGTTATTCCTAGCTGTCAAGAATACCCTGCACTCAATACCTACACCATAAATATGAACCACCATAAATATTCTTCTTTATGAATAAATTGCATGTTATTAACTCTACTAACTCACTTGATGTATTCTTCGGCTTAAAGAGGAAAAGATTCAAAAGTATGTTCAGCGACTTGATAAAGTCTTATCAAAATGATGACACATCTTAATGAAGTGAACTAACATTGCAGCACTGTTACTGCTTGTCAATTTTTAAAATACATTTTATTTTAAAATGAAAATTAGTTATTTCAAATACCCAAAACCACACTCCCAAGTATTCTAAGCACAAAAGTCAGTAGCTTTTTTTAGACCTGAAACAGTTACAATCCAATAGCTTAAAAAAGCCCAGACATGAACAGTAGAAACTCATTCAGACAACCAAGGTAGCAGTGAAGTTCGTTCTCTTTCTGTCAGGCTGTAACTTATGTGGCATTTAGGCACTAAAATTATTTATTCTAGATCAAAGAATCATGTTTTCTTAACTTCATGACTATCATTTGAAAATATCACCATAAAATCTTCTTATATGCATTATTACAAGTTCTAAACACTAAACCAGGCATTAACTTTTTCCTCAGCAGAGTAACACATACAGCTTTTGGGAAAATATTTTTGAATGTTGGTGTAAAACAAAGCCATTGGCCATTCAATTTTGCAACAGAAAACCATTCCTATGCGATGAAGCACTTAACATGAGTCGGCAATGTGTGCTCACAGCCCAAAAAGCCAACCATGTCCTGGGTTGAAAGCATGGCTAGCAGGTTGAGAGAGGTTGATTCTGCCCCTCCAACTCTGAAGCCTTCAGCACAAGGACACGGACCTCTTGGAGCAGCCAGAGAAGGGCCAGAAAAATGATCAGGGGGCTGGAGCACCCCTCCTACGAGGACAGGCTGAGCGAGTTGGGTCTGCTCAGTCTGGAGGAGAGAGAGCTCTGGGGAGACCTTATAGCAGCCTCCCAGTACCTCAAGGGGGCTACAGAAAAGCTGTGGAGGGATTGTTTACAGGGGTGGGTAGTGACAGGATAAGGGGCAACAGTTTTATACTAGAGCAGGGTAGATTTAGATTAGATGTTAGGAAGAAATCATTTATTATGAGGGTGGTGAGACACTGGAACAGGTCGCCCAGAGAAGTTGTGGAAGCCCCATCCCTGGAAGTTTTTAAGGCCAGGCTGGATGGGGCTTGAGCAACCTGGTCTAGTGGGAGGGGTGCCTGCCCCTGGCAAGGGGGTTGGAACTAGACAATCTTTAAGGTCCTTCCAACTCAAGCCATTCTATGATGCTATGAAAGGCTATGTCTCACTTTCAGGGCCTTCAGAATTCTGCAATTGACTTTCCAGGTGTTTCCTACCAGTGTACTATGAAACAGAAACCATCCAAAGCAGCCCGTGACAATAAAAAAGTATTGTTCCTTCATAGGTGAAATACTCTATCTCCCTTCGTCCACAATTTTATTTTTATTTAGTTAGCAACAGAAGACAGCAGACACATAAGAATAAAAACCCTATCACTATTCCAACACTGAATTCAGATTACGTGTTTTGAATCTTCATAGACATTCTTGCTGGTACTAATGCATCACTTTTATGGGAAATAAAGCAGAGACACTACTTGGGTCTCAGCAAGCAGTCTTTTGTTCTAACGAATTTTAATTGAGGAAAAAATAAGGCCAAAAGGAAGTGGAAAATGAATCTAAATGCTACAATGTTTGGTAGGTAGATTTCAAATTGTAATTAACAACGTATGTGAATCCGTATTCACAACATGCTAATATTTCTTGCACAATTCTCATGTTTAGCATAGGTATTAAAGGTCGCATCAGAAGGAAGAGCATCAATACATTTGAGATTACTGATCTCAGCATGTATTTTCTCCTTAATAGTAGAGAAGTGGTCAGGCAGGGATGGCAGGAGAAAATATGAGTAAAAAGTTCTCATCTAGAAAACTTTTGTTCTGATAAAAGTGTGTTGGGTGACTGTTGCTCGTCTTTAAAACTTTTTTTTTTTGCAGCATTCCAATTGCTACGTTTTGATTACAAGGAAGACGGTCTATTTTCTGAAGGTGTTATTTACAGCTAGAGGAAATTCTGGACTAATGGTTTCATCAAGGAGCTAACTCAGCTTCAGGAAGTGTAAGAAAGGCAAAACAGCTTGTAAGTGTTGGAATGGATCGCTTGCTTTTACAACTAGAGGAAAACCATTTGAAGTCTGGCTAGAAATCACACTAATCCGGCTTCTTTTCCATGTAGCTAGAAACTTGCCCAAATACTTGGAAATCCCTGTGGAGTTGTTTGGGGTTTTTTAAGTGCTTCTGTATTTAACCAACCAGTCAGCGTTTAAGTGGATTACTTTTCAATTTGCTTTTTAATAAGTACAAACTCAATACTTAAACTCGATTCTTTACACATTTATTTCAAAAGTAACAGAATCACTTCTCCCCAAAGTAGGAGAGAAACACTAAGGAATCAGCGTAAAATTGTTTTAAGTAGCAAGAAGCTTATTCCTTCATTATGACCTGAGTATTTTCTATTCAGCCAGATCACAGATACTATTATTTGTACATTTCAGAAAGATCATCACTGAATTATATTTCAAATTCTTTACTTATTTATCATTAAATAATGAGTTCAACTCCGACAAGATTTAATACCCTGTTCAGCTAAGCGGTGCCTCAGAAACAAGTTCTAAGAAAGTCAGCTTGAACTGCTTCAGACAACACCAGTCTCAGAAAGCCATCCTTTCTCCTTGCTCAATCAGACAACTTAGTTCAGGAAAAACTCTGCAGGCTTATTTCCAGCACTAACGTATATGAATATCTGAGGGGTGGGTGTCAAGAAGAAGGGGACAATCTCTTTTCAGTGGTGCTCAGCAACAGAACAAGAAATAATGGGTTTAAGTTAGAACACAGAAAGTTCCAGCTTAACATGAGGTGAAACTTCTTTACTGTGAGGGTGACAGAGCACTGGCACAGGCTGCCCAGAGAGGTTGTGGAGTCTCCTTCTCTGGAGACTTTCAAAACCCACCTGGATGTGTTCCTGTGTGGCTGCCCTAGGGGATCCTGCTCTGGCAGGGAGGCTGGACTGGATGATCTCTAGAGGTCCCTTCCAACCTCTGACATTCTGTGATTCTGTGATCGCTTCAGGATGAGCACCCCTGGCTGTCTAGAGGTCCCTTCCAACCCCAAACATTCCATAATTCTATGATTGCCTTACTGCCAGAGCATGTAAGTGCATTAAGATGTGCAGAGTTCCTCAAGTTCCTACACTATAGCAAACTGCTATAACCGTGATACCACAGAACAAACAGGGACTGGACCCACCGACCTCCTTATGTCCAACAGGAAAGAATCATCAGTCACAGCAAAAACACACGAGAGGCCACCAGGTGTGTAACCTGTTACGACATTTACTCTATGGTGGATTCCAGTTTGGTCCTGTCATGGGTTTGCATCTGGTGCAGTTTTTTGGTAGCAGTGGGAGGGTTGTGAGAGGTGGCTCCTTATAAAACTTCCAGAACCTCCCTCAGCCCCAGGTAAAAGTCAGAGCTGCCTCTGGCCAAGGCCAGGCCAGTCCCCCGCCTCTACTCTGCCCTGGTGAGGCCTCAACTGGAATACTGTGTCCAGTTCTGGGCTCTCCAGTTCAAGAAGGACAAGGAACTACTGGAGAGGGTACAGCAAAGGGCTATGAAGATGACTAGGGGACTAGAACATCTCTTATGAAGAAAGGCTGAGGGACTGGGTCTTTTTAGTATGGAGAAGAGAAGACTGAGGGGGGATCTTATCATTGCTTACAAATACTTAAAAGATGAGGCCAGTCTTTTTTCAGTGGTGCCCACTGACACGACAAGAGGTAACAGGCACAAACTTGAACATAGGAAGTTCCATCTAAACACAAGAAGGAAATTCTTTACTGTGAGGGTGACAGAGCACTGGAACAGGCTGCCCAGAGAGGTTGTGGAGTCTCCATCTCTGGAGATAACCAAAGCCCACGTGGACGTGTTCCTGTGTGACCTACTCTAGGTGAAGAACCTGAATTGGCAGAGGGGTTGGACTAGATAATCTCCACAGGTCCCTTCAAACCCCTACCACTCCGTGATTCCGTGACCTTTGTTTTAGCCACTTCTTAGTGAGAACTTCATGACAAGGATATGGTTGCATAGTTTTGATTGCTAAAAATGTATTCACAATTTTACCTAATTTAAAGCACAGTCAAAATATGGGTGCTGGAAGGGGAGCTGGACACAAAATTAAGGCAACTTACCTCTGTTGCTGATAAACGTTTATCGCCGTTATCACTACCAACACCTGAATCTGAGTCCTTTTTGCTTGGGTAGATGTCATCAATGCTGGATGTAAATAATTTTTAAAATAAATAAATAAACAAACAAACAATAAAAAGCTGCTGCTAGGGAAAAGAGCATTAATCATTAGAATTCTGTCCTGGTTTCACTTAAATCAAAGTGAAATTCCAACAAGTCTTAATGATAGATAGTGAAATAGCCTAGTATGGTGAAAAACTACAAATTTACAGCCTGGCAATAGTAAAATAGATCGGATATAATGGCTGGTTAGCCTAAGGATTAATGAAAGCAACAGAAATAATATGCTATAAAGCTTGCCTTTGTCTACACACTAGATACAAATGTTTAGTTACTAGCTAAGTAGCACAGGAGTCTGACTGAAGCGATTTAGCCACGGGCTAAGCAACTGAAGTAGTTCAACTCAAACTGGAATCGCCAGATATAACTGTAACCATTGATGCATTAAAAATGAACAGATATCTCCTGTGGCTTGAAGTAACTATTAACACAGAAACCTCCTTTTGGTGCTTTAAAATAGACTTTGAAATTTAGGTTTTAAAGAAGATTACTATAATAATGGAAACTGCTGTCTCTTCTGGTTTCATTACCTAGCATGACCTCTACTGATTTTAAAGTACACTATTAAATGCAATACCCCCATTAACTAACTTTTTTTTTTTACATATGCCTTATTATCTCCTCATTTGCAATCTTGAAAGCTGTAATCCTGAATCCAGATTGAAACAGCAATTTAAAACAGAATTTTATCAGTCTTCATGTGAACGAAGTATCTGATTAATCTGAATCTTAAATCACTTGCTAAATTTAATCTGAAGTGATTGGCAATAGCATTTTCTTCTAAACTCTTATAGGGATTTCACTAGAATAAATTGTATTAAAACAAAACAAATCTCTGCTCAAAAAAGCACATTCTAAATAGCATCTAAAGAAATGAAACTCTGGCAGCTAAATATATATTTATATTTATTTCACTTTGTTTAGAAGTGCTAGGTGAAACAAATAAGTGAGATTTTCATACATACCTCTCTTCCACGGGTTGTGGCAAATGCTGTTGTTCTATGGCATTAAGATACAGTGAATCTGCTGTTTTAATCTGACAGGCTTGTACAGTTAGATATTTGAATATATGCACCTTACCCTTTGTACAAATCTGTTAGACAAGAAAAAAAGTAGGTTTATGACTAGAATGAAAGAAATGTCACTCAGCATAAAGCTCCCTGAAAATCAACTCATATTGTCACAACAGATACCACATAAAGGAAAATGGATTTTATTCATTAAAAAACCACCAAACTAAGAACTACTTCAATTAACCAATCAATTATTTGTAGTTAGAGCATAAATACTCTCAGAAAGTAAGACAGAATACAAGAAAGGAATGTATTTTACTTAAAAATCCCAATGAGCTCCTAATTCAAAAAGAATTACTATAACATTTATCATATGGCCTATTGCTAACTGTAAATTTCCAAAATTATTTAATAATGACATCTGATTAATGAGCATGTCCTTTATACTCTTAGTCACAATGGGTTTAGTACTGTCCAAGCACCGTTATGATGTGTTTTACCTGCACTTTAGAATTATTTTCTTTAACTGTGCAATTCTAGCTCAAGTGCTTACTGAAACTTGCTCTTTATTTTTTTGAGCTTAGGAGCAGAAATACCATTGGTTGTGCAAAGCATTTCTCCAAAGTAATAAAAACTCTCAAATATTTCATCGGCTGTTGATCTAGAATGACTGAATCTTTCAGAGATGTAGTTTGAATCTACTGTCCAGTAAGCCAACAACACCAAAGGTGCTCTTAAGCAGTAAGCACAGGATCTATTCATTCATCATTTCTCAGCACAGCCTACGGTTCAGAAGACGAGACTGATTTCTTTGTGTACCATAATCTATAAACTTACACTACAAAGTAAAATAAATTTCACATGGATTACATTCCAGACCATCCGCATATTTTTTAAGTTAACGGTAAATTACTGTAGATCACCTCCTGGAACTGGGCTCTTACTAACAGAGAGAAAACTTATCCAGGGAGTTTCTTGTTTCTCTTGTTCAAAATTATATGCGTGTTCCAACACTAAGTTTCATACACAGAGAGGAGTGACAAATATAAGGAAGAAGCTAAGAGAATGAAAATCTTATAAACTCATGTTGGTTCGAGTGGTTCACAGTTTCATACACAGGATATTTTCTGTGTTGTTTATTGTTTTGGTTTGACCCTGACCAGCAGCCAGGGATCCACACAGCCACTCTCTCA